>NC_051154.1:34138282-34305118 GCF_013339745.2 Dermacentor silvarum
TTATATTATATATATATATATATATATATATATATATATACAGGGTGTTCCAGCTATCACGCAGCACGATTTAAAAAAAGAGGAAGGGCTTTACGCGAAGCAAACCTATTGCGTATTGTTTCCAGTACAGTGGAGTAGCCGCCAGTAATTTTTTCATTACTGAGATTTAAATAATTAAATGTAATTAATTATCTAACTCGAGAAGTACTGTCCTAATTATCAAAGTGTCAATGAGAAAGTTGTAGAACAACATGAAAAACTCCCGATACAGCTTTCCGTTGCTCAATACGCGCTACATAAATGTGTTTTTCCGAGTGTGAAAGGAGCCCGCGAATACACGCAGAATTGCCGCACGATTGGCCGCTCGAGGCACTTTGCGGATATTCGCGGGCTTCTTTCACGCTCGGAAAAACACTTTTATGTAGCGCGTATTGAGCAACGGAAAGCTGTATCGGGAGTTTTTCATGTTGCTCTACAATGTTCTCATTGACACTTTGATAATTAGGACAGTACTTCTCGAGTTAGATAATTACAATTACCTAATTAAATCTCAGTAACGAAAAAGTTACTGGCGGCTACTCCACTGCACTGGAAACAATACTCACTAGGTTGGCTTCGCGTAACGCCGTTCCTCTTTTTTTAAATCGTGCTGCGTGATAGCTGAGACACCTCTCTCTCTCTCTCTCTCTCTCTCTCTCTATATATATATATATATATATATATATATATATATATAGTTGCTGTCGCAATAACAGATAAATAAAAATACGAGACCGATAATAAATCGAATAAAGTAGTGCGTAATATACAGTGCGTAGTATACAGTAGGAAATTTGGTCAAATAAAGGAGTTTGGGAGTCTGCGAAGCACCTGGGTCCATCCAGGTGGTGGCAAGGACTTTGCTTCAACCATCACTTGAGCCCCCTCGCCCCTTCTTCTGCGGCATGTGAAAAACTGGCCCGAGTTTGGAAATGTGCACACCAGGCTACGCAACAGGCTCGCAGGGGATCGCGCGCAAGAAATTGTGTACGCAGGCGCGGATCCAGGGGGGATGTCCGGATGTCCTGACCCCCCCCCCCCCCCCCCCTCAGATTTCTGCATCGCCCCCTCGCTGACGGGGGATGGCCCTGTCGCAAAAAAAAAAAAAAAAAAAAAAAGAATATGACCAACAGCATTCTTCAAAAGTATTTTTCGCGAGTACCAGCGATATCAGCCATGTAGAAGTAAAGCTAGCTCGCTCACAAGTTTTGTTGTATTCCGTCGGGGTGTGGTGTCGCGAAGTTGCCGTAATTATTTTTTCTCATGAACACCTTGGACCTCCTGGCGCCGGCGGTGCCTTACTCGTCCCGTCAGTGGCGTCGAATGAACGAGGGGACGCCCCTTTTGCCAACTTAGTTGCCCCTTGGGGTGTCATCGGTTGCCTCATTGGCTGTCATCGGTTCCGCGACCAACCTGCTTAATGAAAGAGATCACTTGCTGAAGTGTTCATATACAGGGTTTGTCCGAAAAGTAATGTCAGTGATTATATTGTGAAGCGACTATACGTCGCAGCGCGCTAAGGCCAGTTTGGATTGGTGGAGGGGGAAGTTAGCTTACGCACGCGGGGTCACTCAGTCGTCTGCGACCATCTGGAGAGTAAGGACAAGGTTTTTCGTCAACTCATTTTCATTTACCGTGCAAGCCGTAATGCAGCGCTCGTTGGAACGAAGGATTGCCATCGAGTTTTGTGTGAAACTCGGCAAGTCTGCAGTGGAAACTTTTCTTGTGATAAAGACAGCTTTTGGTGATTATTGTTTGTCAGAACGTCAAGTTTACTGGGGGCACAAGGTCTTTTTAGAGGGTTGTGAAGAGGTGAGTGATGAAGCCCGCGCTGTACCGCCATCAACGACCATCACCGACGAAAATGTGACGCGCGCGAGAGATCTTTTGTACTCCGACCATCGTTTGAGTGTCCGTTTAGTGGCACAGACAGTAAACATTCCAAGAAGTATACCGTTCACGAGATTTTGACGAACAATTTTCTAATGCGAAAAGTGTGCGCGAAGATCTTGCGCAAAATGTTAATGGACGACCAACAATCGAGCCGAGTTGAAACGTGCCAGGAGGTTTGGGACTTGTGCGGAAGTAACCCCCACGTTTTGGACAATGACATCACAGGTGACAAGACTTGGGTGTTTGAATACGACCCCGAAACAAAAAGGCAAAGTGCCAAGTGGCACAGCTCGGCGTCCCCTCGCCCCAAGAAGGTCAGAATTAGCAAGTCAAAGGTTGACCAAGACCATGCTGATTGTGTTCTGTCACATCAGTGGCCTTGTCCACCATGAGTTTGTACCCCATGGCACAACCGTTAACGCCAAATTCTACGTGAAAGTGCTCAAGCGACTCAAACGAAAGATTCATCGCACCCAGCCTGATATCGGGGGCGATTGGAAACTTCACCATGACAACGCGCCATGCAGCCTGCACCGCCTTCCTAGTGACCCGCTTCCTGGCCGATTGAAAGATGCCAACGGTTCCCCAGCCACCCTACAGTCCTGACGTGGCTCTCCCAGGCTGCTTTTTCTTTCTGCGCTTGAAAATTCACATGAAAGGACATCATTTCGCGACAGTTGGCAAAGTCGAAGAGGCTTGCACCAAGGCTCTAAAGGACATTCCTAAGGAGGCCTACCGTGACGCCTTCGATGATTGGAAATCTCGCTAGAAGCAATGTAACCACGCAGGAGGAGCCTATTTTGAAACATACTATTGTGTTGTACCCATCTGATCAATAATTTCTTTTTAATCGACTCACTGACATTAGTTTTCGGACAAACCCTGTATAAATAATGTAAGGCAGCAGCACAGCTGTTGTCTCGTCGCCTTTATTTGGCTGAGCCACGCGCTGAACGAAGACGACGCGCACAGTGATGATGATTATGTACAGGTGAAGAAGATGAAGGATTAATATTTTGCTCACACTAATTACCCCCTCGCGCGAAAGCGGCCAACCTGGCCGCTGGTTATAGCGGTGCGGTACGTCGTTGGAAGGGCTTTAGGCGCGAAACGTGGACAATTTCGGTGCCACGGTAGCGGCCATCGGAAGGCGTGACAACGGGAGTGACGCGGTAGTTCACTGGCGAAGTTTGCTCTACAACAGCGTAGGGCCCTATAAAACGCGACTGAAACTTGTCGCACAGGCCAGGAACTCGAGTGGGTGTCCACAAAAACACTTCATCGCCGGGGCTGAACTGAACGACGCGGTGAAATGCATCGTAGCGAGTCTTCCTATCCTGTTGACTTGCCTCGGTGTTGAGGCGGGCGCGATGGCGACACGCGGCAAGGCGAGATATTAACTGCTCACTCACTGACGCCGACGATTTCACGGGGGCATCAAAAAAAGAGACGTCGAGGAGAGAGGTCGGTTGACGCCCGTAAACTAGAAAGAATGGTGAGTAGCCAGTAGTGCGCTGTGCAGCGGTGTTGTAGGCAAAAGTCACGAATGGCAGGATGGTATCCCAGTTGGTGTGGTCAGCGTTGATGTACATGGAGATCATGTCAGAGAGAGTTCGATGGAAGCTCTCTGTGAGGCCATTAGTCTGAGGATGGTAGCTGGTAGTCGTCTTATGGATGGTGTTGCATGTGCGGAGGACGTCCTCGAGTAGCTTCGACAGAAACGCCTTGCCACGGTCACTCAAAAGGACGCGTGGCGCTCCATGCCGTAGAAAGATGGCTTCCAGGAAGAAAGTCGCAATCTCCTCCGCGGATCCTGAAGGTAGCGCAGCTGTTTCGGCGTACCTGGTCAAGTGGTCAACTGCAGTGACGACCCATCGCTTGCCGCTAGCTGATAATGGCAGCGGTCCGTAGAGGTAAATCCCGATGACTGCGAATGGAGCGTCAGGACAGGGAAGAGGTTGCAGCAGTCCAGCCGGAGGTGAAGTGGGCCGTTTGCGGTGCTGGCAGAGCGAGCAAGAAGCGACGTATTTCGCTACGCAGGTGGCAAGTCCAGGCCAGGAAAAACGACTGCGGATGCGTTCATAGGTCTTGTGAAAGCCGAGATGTCCAGCCGTGGGATCATCGTGAAATGTCTTCAATATCTGTTCCCTGAGTGATCGAGGAGCGACAGGAACCCAACGCTGTCCTTCGGGGTGGAAGACATACCGGTAAAGGATTGAGTTTTCACACTTGAAGTTCTGTAACTGGCGACGGGCTCGCGCGTTAGGAGGACGAGATGAGCCGTGAAGGCGTTCCATAATTGAGTGGCAGTAAGCGTCGTCGCGTTGGAGGGACGCGAACGTCTCAGGGTGGAAAGAAGGAAGACCGTTGAGAGCGGCGAGTGAAAGAACTGCAGAGGACGCGTTTACAGGCTCGGTGACGGATGGAGGCAGGCCGGGAACGTCGGACTGCGGTGGTAACGGACAGCGGCTGAGAGCATCTGCATCGTCGTGTTTCTTGCCGGATTTGTACGTGACGTCGAAGTCATATTCTTGCAGACGAAGTATCCAGCGACCTAAACGGCCAGATAAATTCTTTAACGTCAACAACCAGCATAAGGCGTGGTGGTCGGTCACGACCGTAAAGTGGCGGCCGTGTAAATACGGTCGGAATTTTTGGATGGCCCAAACAACGGCGAGGCACTCCTCAGTGATTGTATAATTTTTCTCGGCCGATGTTAGCGTCCGACTTGCGTATGCGACGACGCGTTCCTCAACACGTTGTCGTTGCAAAAGAACAGCGGCCGATTCCATGGCCGCTGGCATCAGTATGGAGAAGAGTGGGTGCGGACTCATCGAAATGACAAAGCACTGGCTCAGACGTGAGGGCACGCTTTAAAGTGTCAAAAGCCGCTTGGCACTCGTCTGACCATACGTATGGAGTTCCTGAAGGAAGGAGTCGGTGAAGCGGAGCCGCGATGGTAGCGAAGTCACGTATGAAGCGCCGGAAGTAAGAAGCCAGGCCAAGAAAGCTGCGAAGTTCGTTGGAGCGTTGGGGCCTCGGAAAGCGGAGGACGGCGGTAATCTTTTCGGGGTCAGGCCGAATGCCGTCTTTGCTTACGAGGTGGCCCAGTACTTTAATAGTCTTGCTGGCAAAGTGGCACTTTTTGGTATTCAGCTGAAGACCAGCAGCAGAGAGACACGTCAGAACTTCATCGATGCGCTGCAAGTGGAGTTGGAAGGTCGATGAAAATATGACTATGTCGTCAAGGTAGCATAAACAAGACTTCCACTTAAGGCCCCGCAAAACAGTGTCCGTCATCCATTCGAAGGTTGCTGGTGCATTGCAGAGGCCAAAAGGCATGACGTTAAATTCGTACAGTCCATCAGGTGTTGCAAAGGCAGTTTTTTCCTTGTCGGCCTCATGCATCGGAATTTGCCAATAACCCGAGCGTAAGTCAAGACTGGAAAAGTATTCCGCGCCTTGCAATGAATCTAAGGCGTCGTCAATGCGAGGCAAAGGATATACGTCTTTCCGGGTTATTTTGTTCAAGGCACGGTAATCAACACAAAATCGCACTGAGCCATCTTTCTTGCGCACCAAAACGACGGGTGACGACCAAGGGCTGGCGGAGGGGCGGATGATATTTCGCTCGAGTATGTCGGCAACGTGCTTGTCGATTATCTCGCGTTCGGCGGAAGAAACGCGATATGGTCGACGGCGGACAATAGAACTTCCATCGACGTGTATGCGATGAGTTGCCGCTGAAGTCTGTCCCAAGAGAGGTGAGTGTACGTCGAAGGAAGATTTATGTTTCGACAACAAGGCCAGTAGTTGATGTGCTTGCTGCGGAGTCAGATCCGTACTGATTGCGCTGGCGAGAGCAGTAGCAGGAGCAGCAGCTGCAGGTGGGCGTGGTTCTGCAGTACCAGTACTCGAAGCCATCACCGAGACAGGCTGTGTGTCCACACCGCAAACCACGACAGCACCTTTGGGAAGCAAAATCGGCTCATTCGTGACGTTGAGTACTGTGAGAAGAGCCGTGCCGTTGATGAATCGAACGAGACTCGACGCTAGTGCAATTCCTTTGGAGAGGCAACGGGCTGATGGGGTGACTAGAACATCGCCATTGTCAATTACGTCGGAAGCAATCACAAGAAGTTGCTCGTGGCCAGGTGGTACCACACAATCGGCTACGGTTCGTAGACGGTGGCGGGACTGAGGCCCCTTGTCGGTGTCATCGGTCTCGCGCATGTGGACAAGGCGTTGTCGGCAAGAGATGAAAGCGGCAGTGGCAGAAAGAAAGTCCCAACCAAGAATGAGCATATAAGCGCAGGAAGTCAGCACTGCGAACGGAATATGGTGGCGAATCCCATCAATAAAAACTCGAACGGTACACTGTGCCGATGGCCGTATCGTAAGGTTATTCGCGCTACGTAAAGGAGTGCCATGGTAAGGTGTAGTGACCTTGCGTAGACGAGAGCACAAATCGGCATGAATAATAGAAATAGCGGCTCCCGTATCAACTAATGCTCGAACAGGCACACCTTCAGCATACACTAATAACAAATTGGCCGGGCTCTCAGGAGGTGTTGTTTGTCCGAGCGATGCAGCTTCCCCTCCAAAAACTGCACCATCTAGTTTTCCGAGTGGTAGTCGGTATGGGTGACTGGCTGGAGAGGCGATGTTGAGCGTCGGAGAGGGGAAGGAGAGCGGCGGCGTCCTGGGCGGTAGTTTCGAGGAGCGTCGGGTGGAGCGGGTGGGGAGAAGGAACGTGTTGAAGGGCGGCGCTGGTATTGGCTCGGAAAGGACACCAGATCCCTCTCGTAAGCATCGTAGCCGCGGCGTTCGTCCTGCTGGCGCTTTCGACAAAACCGCGAGATGTGGCCTCGAATGCCACAATAATAACAGATTGGGCGGGAGGAGCGCCAGGGGGCGTAAAATGCAGGTACAGGTGCACGTGGTGTAAAGGCTGCGACGTCGTTCTGAGGAACCGGAAGGGCACGCTGAGCGACGGAAGGCTGCATGGCAGCAACTTGGGCGTACGTGAGCGGCGGATTTGGCGGTGTCGGAGGGTCAGGGCGTACAGCGGAAACCAAGGAAGACAGCTCGTCTTTGATAATGTCTCGTAGCCCAGTGGACGTAGAGTGAGCTGGAGGAACAGCAGAGCACGACAGGCCTTGTGCTTTGTGGGGATCGAGGTGCCTTCCCGCGCCTCGTCCCCCAGCTCGCGCGTGGCGCTTAGCTCGATCCCCGGGAACCGCCGCCGTAACGGCAACATGGCGGACACGGCTAGCGCGCCGGACTTACTTTCCCGCGCAAACCGTGCTTCTCCCCCCCGGAATTGGGCTTGCCCCGCGAGAACACGTCACCGGGACGCGCCCTGATTGGCCTCCCGCGCTGCGGCCCCCGGGCACCCTCTCCACCCGAGCTGTCGTCCGCTGAGCGCTTCCTCGCCGCGAGAGAGGCTCACAGGCTCGCAACGAGGTGGTTACATGAGACCTTTGTTCTCGCGACTCCTCGTTATCGCGCTTGGCGGACCGCTACCCGGTTAGCCCTAGCGCAGCGGGCGCGCGTACTCGATCGGTCTTGCGGCGAGCCTTGGCCCGTAAGCGCCGTGACTGTAGCACTGAGCTGTACCTTGGGTGAATAAACCCGTGTTGGTTGACAATCTGACTCCGGAGCCTTCTCTGCGCCGTGTCGGAGAGTCGACGAACCCTGCCGTAGCGCCTTTGTGCGTTGCGGAGTGGAGGAGCGTCGTGCCCTTTCCTGACCGTCGCTCGTAGGGTAAGCCTTGTGCAAACCCATCTCCACAGCTTGAAGCTCTTCGCGGATCAGAGCCCGAATCAACGTGCGCAAATCGGCATCCGAAGAAGGTCGCGTGTCACAGACGTCTGGCTGTAACCGGATGGCTTGTAGGGTATCCAGATGCTGGCAGGTCGCGATGACATCGTCTACGGTGGTGGGGTTTTTAACTGCTAGTGCGTTAAACGCAACGTGTCCAATGCCTTTTAAAATGTGTCGAACGCGATCGGTCTCGCTCATTGCCGCGTCGACGCGGCGGCAAAGGGAAAGGACGTCTTCAATTTACGAAGTGTACGTCTCCCCTGGTTGTTGCATGCGCGCATCGAGCTGCCGCTTTGAAACTTCAGAACGGATGGATGGCGTTCCGAAAATCTTCCGGACTTGGTGCTGGAAGGTGGTGCAATCGGGCAAGGCCCTCTCATGGTTAAAGAACCATGTCTTCGCGACATGGGACAGGTAGAAGGCGACGTGGCGAAGTTTCTGAGTGTCGTCCCAGTGGTTGTACTCACTCACCCGGTCATAGTTCTCCAGCCAGTCCTCGACGTCGTCGCGCGGGAGACCAGAGAATATAGTGGGGTCACGCTGCGGGGCGGTAACGGTCCACACGGAGGCGGCTGGTTGGGGGGCAGCGGGGGTGATGCCGGAGGGTCCGGGTTGCGGTACTTGGGCCATGGCAGTGGACAGGCGGAGCAAACGGCGACCCGAACGAAGCTCCAGTGGAACTCGACGTCGTAGAGGTCTAGGGGATCGAAAGCAATCTCCACCACTTTGTAAGGCAGCAGCACAGCTGTTGTCTCGTCGCCTTTATTTTGCTGAGCCACGCGCTGAACGAAGACGACGCGCACAGTGATGATGATTATGTACAGGTGAAGAAGATGAAGGATTAATATTTTGCTCACAATAATAACAACTAACAGCTAAACTAAGAACTACGCATGGGCAACTTATTTTAACTGTAGCACTCTTTGTGATCACAGTTACACCAGAGTCCTTCAATACTTCTCTGCGGTTACACGTTGACAATATCCAGTACGAGCACAGTACCGTTCGTACGCTACAAGTTTTTCATTGTAACTTCGCAGTTTTATTGCCGTATATTAAGCATAGTAGGGTCAAAGCCGCTCGATCCGTTTATCTGAGTGGGCGTTCGCGCGGAGCGGGGCGAAGTCTCGAGTAGCGGCTGCGAAGTGGGGGAGCGTGACGTCAGCGGCCAACGCCAGCGCGCGGGCCAAGGATGGCGTCGCGTGGTTAGAGAAACGGAAGCAGATGCGCGCCTTGTGTAAAAGGATGGCGTCGCGTGGGAAACAAAACATGAAGACGCTCGCTCGCGCTCTCGGCTACTACACCACATCGTTCTTCTTGTAGGTGGCGTCGTGAGTCTTCATACGCGGTGATTCGCATATCGTAAGCTCCAAAGCAAACGAAGGTGTTTCAGGCGAACACAAATAATCTCCTTAAGGAAAACAAGGTGTCCCAACAGAACTCCAAAGACGGACCCGTGCTTACGCATTTATAACGAACCTGCAACAGATCATCCCAAATTTTATTTTAAGAAACAATACAGGCTGGATATACCGGGTGTTTTAAGCATTATGGTTTTCTTAAAATTAGGCACTGGGAGGCACGTGAAGACCACCTGCGCAAATAAGTTATGTGGCCAGGGGACAGAAAGTGAGATGATTATTATCGCTGTCAGCAGCCGAATTGACTAAAATTGAATAATTAACTTTTTATTGACTGCAGTAAGAAACACGACTGCCTCTAAGAGAGAGAGAAACGAGAAGGGAAAGGTAGGGAGGTTAACCAAGGACGTGCCCGGTTGGCTACCCTACGCTTGGGGAGAGGGAAAGGGGAAGAATAGATAAGGAGCGAGAATACGAAAAAAAAAACCACATAAAGAGTCAGTTATTCACACAGTCAGTCGCAGAGGAAGGTCCACTGTCACAAGCGCTCATATAGTCCAGTCTCCTTCAAGAACTGAAGAAGAGCTTTTGTGGCCTTTCGCATGCAGGAATGCGTAGGCCATGGTCCCAGAATCTTTTCCTCTGACAGCACTCTGCTATCTAACATGCTGAGTTGAGTTTGAAGAATCCGTCGTTGAGCGTCAAAAGCTGGGCAATGACACAGAAGGTGCTCTAGCGTCTCATCGCAGCCGCACAAATTGCATGCCGCACTGTTAGCCATTCCTATTAGGAATGAATAGGAATTTGTAAATGCGACGCCCAACCACACGCGACACAGTAAAGTTGCTTCACCACGGGAGAGTCCAGGTGGCAGGCGAAGTCGCAATTTAGGGTCGAGAGAATGCAAGCGTGAGTTGCTGAAACCTGGTGAATTCCATCTTTGAAGTGTGATGTGGCGAGCAAGTGATTGAAGTTGCCGCGCAGCGTCCGTTCTTGAGAGTGGTATAGGCACTCGCTGATGTTTTTGATGAGCGGAGCGAGCAGCTTCATCGGCGCTGTCGTTGCCAACAATTCCGCAGTGGCTCGGCAACCACTGAAATACGATGTCGTGTCCTTTCTCAATCGCGTGGTGATGAGCTTGTCTTATTTCGTACACTAGCTGTTCGTGTAACCCGTGACGTAGGGCAAACTGCAGAGTTTGTAGGGCTGCTTTCGAATCGCAGAAAATGGCCAAGCGATTTGGTGGTTGCTGGAGCACGTAATGGATTGCACCTTGAAGAGCCACAAGTTCTGCTGCTGTCGACGTGGTGTTGTGAGAGTACTTAAATTGCAAAGAGACGGCGTCCGATGGAACAACCACTGCTCCGGTTGAACTGTTGGAATTAGTGGAACCGTCCGTGTAAATATGTATTCGGTCAAGATAAGACTCGTGTAGGCAAAGCAGGGACAACTGCTTCAGGGCTAAGGGTGACAGGTCTGATTTCTTAGCAATCCCAGGAACTGAGAGGCACACGCGAATTTGCCGGAGACACCACAATGCCGATGTTGGGCGTTTTGCAGGCTTGAAGCCAGAAGGCATCGACTCGTGTTGTCTCGTCACAATACTACAGTATGTAGCCTGTGGTCTTCGCGCTGGCAAACTGGCTAAATGGTGGGATGGTAGTCGTGAAAGGTGTCGAATGTGCGCTCTTAGCGTCTCTGCGACGATATGGGTGGTGATAGGATGCTCCTGTGCAATGACAATCGTCGCAGCTGTCGAAGAACATCTCGGGAGGCCAAGACATGTCCGAAGTGCTTGGGCTTGTACGCTCTGTAGAGCAAGGAGATTAGTCTTGCATGTGTTCGACAAGACTGGAAGACTGTAGCGAAGAAATCCGAGAAATAGTGCCGTGTATAGCTGTAACATAGAGCGCACGGATGGTCCCCACGATTTTCCAGCTATGATCGAACTTAAACATATTCTCAATACAAATGAGTTTTTTCTTCATGTAGGAGACATGGGGACTCCAGGTGAGGTCTCGATCCACAATAACGCCTAAAAACCTGTGAGTTTTCTTATATGCAATTGAGTGGCCCTCGATGCGCACCGGGTAGAAATACATCGGTTTTCGTGTGAATGCCACTAGTGCACATTTTTCCGTAGATATTGTCAGACCTTGTCGGCGAAGGTATGCCACTGTCAGGGTTGCTGCTTGTGGCCGTGTTACGCCAGACGCCCAGATGCAAATATCATCTGCGTAGAGCGAGACATTGGCGGTCTGTGGTAGCGTTTCGGTAAGCCCCACTAGAACGAGGTTGAAAATAGTCGGACTTAACACTCCGCCTTGTGGGACACCACGACTGGAAATATATCTATTTGTCGGGCCATCTTCTGTAAGAACAAACACTGATCTCCTTGAGAGATAGCTCCTAATCCATCTAAAAACGTGGCCTCCAAGTTCTGCAACCTCAAGAGCTTGGAGAATGACTTCGTGGGTTACGTTGTCGTAGGCACCTTTTACGTCTAAGAAGAGTGCCACAGAGAGACGCTTCATAGCTTTTTGTTGTTGCACGGAGGTCACAAGATCAATGACATTGTCTATTGAAGACCGTCCACGTCGAAAACCAGCCATAGCATCAGGGTAGATGTTAAAGTATTCAAGGTACCACTCCAGACGTGTCAGCAACATCCTCTCCATGACCTTACCGATGCAACTCGCAAGTGCAATCGGTCGGTACGATGTAAGGTCCAGCGGAGACTTTCCAGGCTTCAGTAGAGGCACCAATCGGCTGCACTTACACTCGTCGAGGACTATGCCGTCATGCCAAGACTTATTGAAGATATCCAGCAAACAGCATTGCGCTGTTGAACCCAAGTGTCTTAAGGCAGCGTAGGTCACCCCATCGGGACCGGGTGATGACGACCGCCTGCACATAGCCAAAGCCGCTTGCATTTCTTCCATAGTAAAAGGCACTTCCATACTTTGATCTCTCGCGACAGGGACGTCATGTAGCGAGAGGTCCATCAGTGGAACGATGTCACCAGTAACCTTTGCACAAAAATCACCAGCGACTTCAAGCTCTGGTCGACTTTGATGTAGAGCGAGTGCTGTGAAGGGACGACGTTGTTGTGGAAGTGATCGAAGACCCTGAAGAGTTCTCCACACGGGGGATAACGGCTTGCGAGGATCCAGGGAATCGCAGAAGCTCTTCCATCGTCGGTCCTGAAGTTTGTTCATCTCACGCTGAATTTTCTTCTGAATGCGTCGGGCTTCCCTCAAGTCATAACTAGACTTAGTACGCCTATATCGTCTCTCGGCCCGCCGGCGGATCGCACGAAGCCTCTCCAGTTCTTGGTCGAAATCTGTGCGTCTTGTCGATGGTGTATACGTCCGCGTAGAAGCCTGCAGCGCATGTATGATAATGTCTTCAAGGGGCTCAGGATGTTCCTGTCTGCACTTGTCCTCGATCGAAAGTCGGTATGCTTGCCAGTCAGTCTGTCTTGACAGCATAAGCGAACTAGAACTGTCAAAGCCTCTGACATTAATGTAGGTAGGCATATGGTCACTGCCATGAGTTTCAATTCTGTGAACCATTGAACTTTAGAATGTAAACTATGAGACACTAATGTCAAGTCCAAAGAGCTACTGTAAATCGCCCCTCGGAGATAAGTCGGACTGCCATCGTTCAAAACTCTCAGTCCGTGCTCGGCAGCGAGATCAACTAGACTCGTGCCTCGTTGATTAGTCCTGAAGCTTCCCCAAAGTGGATGATGGGCGTTAAAGTCACCCATGATTATCCAAGGACCTGGAGTTTTCATGAGTATGTCGTTTAGTCTCTGTCGATCAAGTCGACGTGATGGTGATAGGTAGGCGCCTATTAGTGTGAAGGAAACCTTCTTCTTTTTGACACGGAGACATACGTAATGATTGTCGTCGTGAGGCTGCACTTTTTGTTGAACATATGTGAGCTCCTTGCGAATATACACAACAACTTGACTTCGTTCAACACATGATGAAGAAACAAATGACTCGTAACCCGACAGTCGAATTGTTCTTGAAAAATGGGGTTCACAAATGATAATCGGGAACTTGTTCTCGAAAACATAGTGCCGAAATTCTGACATCCGTGACTGCAGACCTCTGGCATTCCATTGAAGTATGGAAGCGCACTTGACTTGTTCCCGGAAAGGTCGCAGTGGTTGTGGATGGCAAGCCATCTTGTTACTGTAGACCTGCAAGTACTGGTTCAAGGGAGTCCAGGACTTGCAGTGCGCATTTAGCGGATGGTGTTTGCATGGTATTCAGAAGGGAGCGGATAACACTCACCAGGGACCTCAGAACAGCAACGACTTGGACATCTTGGGCAGCTTGTTTATCTGCTGCCGAATTAGCGCTCGGCGGTATTCGATGCTGTCGATCATCTGAGAAGTGTGCCTGGGGTAGAGCAGGCCAAGCAGCTTCAGATTTTTGCTGAGCTTCGGTATTCTTCTGACCATGTAGGTGTAGGGTGCTTGGCGGTGGCGGCGGTGGCGGTGGCGTGAAGGAGCGCTCTGGGGGCAAAACAGTACTTTTTTCTTTCTTGGAAGTGCGCCGTCGACGGGAACGTCGTCTTTTAACAGTCGTTATCGCTTCCTTTCGTGACGAGCCGTCCTTCACCATTTGCCTCAAGATTCTCTTCTCCTTCTTGATTAGTGGACAGTCGTTTGATGAGGCATCATGATCTCCATTGCAGTTTCTGCATTTCAGGGTACTCGCTTTGCAAGACTCTGCTGTGTGGGGTTCGGCGCAACGCGGGCAAGTTGGCTTCTTGTTACATACCCCACTCACGTGGCCCATTCTCAAGCACTTGTGACATTGAAGAGGTCTCGGGATATATGCTCGAACGACATGGCGAAAATGACCAACCTTCACATGTGAAGGAAGGCAGTCGCCTTTGAAGATCACCTTGACGCAACGGGAGTTGCCTATTCGGCTAACTTGCAGTATGTCCGTAGTGTCAGCAGCTGGCTTGACCAGGACAGGAAGGTCAGTATTCGGTATAGAGATGTCGATATCATATATGACGCCCGTTGTCATGCCTCTGTTCTGCGGGATGTAAGCGCGGACTCTGATGTCGCCAATCTCCGTGACGGTTTGCAAGGTATGCAAAGCGGCCGGTTGCTCGACGTCTATGGCCAGGACATTCTTACGGGGATTAACTCGAATGTCGATTATCTGATTCGGCACGAGAGCTTCAAGACGTACCGAGATGACCTGCCTATTGATGCTCCTCAGGTTGGCCGAAGGATCAACGGGAACAAACAATATAGTGTGGCGCGGCGGACCACAGGAGGCCTTCACGGTTGACGTACTTCCCGGCGAAGACCCACCGAGGATTCTCCTCTTCGCCTTGCGTTTCGCCATAGGGACAAAGCCATCGCTGTCGTCGCTACTCGCCGTATACAGTTCAGTGCTGTCACTGGCGGTGTCATCATCTCGGCTGTTCTGCTTCCTTGAGGCCGACGTCGAAGGCAATGCCATGTCCGGACTACGTACAACGGGGTCGGGATCCATCGCCGCCCGCAGGAGAGCGATGTTCCCCGGATTACACAAAAAACCACAAAAACTCAGGAGACAGAAAGATGATGATGATGATGATGCACCTCCGTTATGGCTCGCACCCACTAAGGGGGATAGGCCAAGAATCGGGCGGCAGTGGGAATGCTAAAGAAAATTCATATTTTAAAACAAGAAAACAAGAAATGCCAAGTAAAAGAGCAGCGTTCCACAGGAGAAACACTTCGTCGTCTTCATCCACTGCCTCTAAGTTTTCAATACAAACATACCCACTTACTGCAGTCGACAAAAAATAATTGTTCAATTTTAGTAATTGGGCTGCTCACAGTGATTATTATCATCTCACTTTGTGCCCCCCTGGCTACATAACTTATTTGCAAAGGTGGTCTTCGCGTGCCTAACTTTAAGAAAAGCATAAAGCTCAGCTTTGACCACCCTGTATTCTCAGGCACAGCCGCCAAGCACATGGCTGTATTGGGTAACGTCTTTTTCCTATAAGCTCGGAGAAACCGATATCTGGCTTCGCTACAGGTCTTCTTCATCTTTCTGGGGTTTTACGTGCCAAAACCAGTTCTGATTATGAGGCACGCCGTAGTGGAAGACTTCGGATTAATTTTGACCACCTGGGGTTATTTAACGTGCACTACAACGCAAGCACACGGGCGTTTTTGCATTTCGCCTCCATCGAAATGCGGCCGGAATTCGATCCCGCGATCTCGTGCTCAGCAGCGCAACGCCGAGCTGACGCCTGAGCCACCACGGTGGGCTACAGGTGTTGCTCTAGACGTACAAAACGCGGGTTTATCGTGAGCAGAAACGGTGAATTTCGGTAAATAAGAAAGGCTACTATCATCATCATCATTGACAGAAGCTGACCCCCCCCCCCCTCAGAAAAAACCTGGATGCGCCCCTGTGTGTACGTGCACTCGAACCTCAATGTGCGGAAGGCTTCGTCCGCTGCCCAGCGAAACGTTGACGCGTCAAGCAGAAATGAATCGCACACAGATTGATACAAATGTCGGTCTTGACCCTTTGATGTGAAATCAATGCCTTGACATGAAATGGGGCCTAGATTTTGAACCCGTCAGCTCTGCTGGGACTTTTGTGATGCAATAATGTAACAATCATATTCTTTTCGGCGTTAAAGAAATAAATGTGTCGGAGTTTTCATGGCTCTGTGCGGAATCGTCTTTATCTTTTTATTTTTCTGAAAAAAAAAACATGAAAGAAAGAAGTTTCTTCTCACGCCCCTCAAAATTTCATGAAATTTTACATCTCTAGGCCAACCGTGGCTGCCACATTCACGAAATAATAATTTGCGTAAACGGCATTACGGCAGTTGTATAGACGAAAACACACGGACGTGTCTTGCATTTACCTCGCCGTCAAGGTTTCTCCGCTCCCTGCAGGTCGCACTGTCGTCTGCGCGCTGTGGCCTGCGCACTCAACATCAAAATTGGGCCTCAAAATTAGGGCCACGTAGCGTCCACCTCCGCAAAGAGTAAACATTTCTTAAAGCGATTACCACAGTGCGTGGTATCAGCGTAAATTTTTTTCCAGGATGAGTGCCCGTCTGTAAGAGGGGAGAGGAGGAGGCGTTGGTCTGGATTTTTTTTTTTTTTTGGGGGGGGGGGGTGCTAGAGGGGTGTTGGGGGGGTATAAATCCCTGCCCAAGAGACGCGAAGTGCGTTTGGCTCCAAAAGCGACGAAGCCAAGCCTGGACCGACCGTCGCGCTCCGCTCAATCGGCTCTGTCGGAGCTATATAGGGGCAGCGTTCTGGCTTCCACTGAATCAATCAATCAATCAATCAATATATTTTTATTCTAGTTTCCTTATACAAGAAACCAAAGGGTCCCGGACAAAAGGTGCTTCCTTGCACCTGGCTGGGTCCGGGGCCCTATATACAAACTGTACACGGAGGAAACAGCAAGTGTAATGTATGCGCACACAATGCTAGCATATGTGTGCGCATACATTACAGCGTTCCTACTGAGCAGCTGTCTGCCTACCATACCGTGCTCAACGTCAAGCTACATTTATGCAATCCTTTCTTTGGAGAACGGCGACAACTTTCCTTTTCGTGTACCATTGCCGTGCGGCACCTACAATGCCGTTGGCACGCTCATCACGCCAGCGTTCCAAGACGCCTTCAGCGCCACGCTAATTCTCGCAATCGTTCTTAATTCGAATTTCAAACAAATTCTTATATCCCTCTGCTAAAGAGGAAGTACTTCAAATCACAGCTTCCCTTACTAACTTCCGTTGTGAGCACTGGCAGAGCAAGAACACGCGCGCTTTTTGCTGTTCGAGAAAGCGCGCGCGTGGCTGCCATGCTTTCAAGCCACAAGAAAGGTTCGGATTTTTTGCAGGTCTCACTATTCGGTGAGACGGCCTAATGTATCACGCAAAGGGGGACAAAGTATGACAAAATTGGCGAGATGAATTATGATCCGTTTTTTGGAAATGGCTGTATGTTAACTTCTTCCTCGCGTCCAATTAAGTCACAATTGCACACACATTCATCAATGAGCATGTTCGTGGCAGCTATATCACAGTCTTCTTCTCTTGCCCGTTTAACTTGACTAGTCAAACGCATCCCACCCATTGCTGTGCGCATGAAAGGTGCACTTATGAATACATTCAACACGAGTCCAGCACTTTTCTCCCGAATCTCCACCCCGAAACATTGAAGACGAGTGTGGCCCATCCGGGATCACCGCAGTTTGCCACTTGAATGTTTTCCGCAAGACCAGCATCACCCCCAATACGAATTTGTTTGCGTGAATATTTTCAGAAATGGCTGAGGGCGGCAACGATAATTCGCAAGCAATATTCGTTATATCTAAATTATTATCGAAGCGGATGTGGAGAAAATTTTCTTTACGTGTGTGCATGGCGTGCTGGTTCCGAGAATCTTATGGACCCAATTTCGTCGAGGTTGGGTCTGCTCTAAACAAGTAGTCGACGAGGAGGAAGTGCGTTTGGAGCCCAGTTCTGTTTCATTTCTAGGATGTCAAAACGGTCAGCTGTTATTACCACGGCTGGAGGTGGAGGGAAAAAAAAAAAAAAAAAAAAAAAAAAAAAACGGAATACGGAAAGCAATGCCACTTTCACAAGTTTTCACACTAGCTCCCCACCGTGACGATGTTATCGATTTTGACACATGTTATGATTTTGACACAGAATCTTTACACTGCGATGGAAAATTGTATTATTGAATTTCGTTAAACGCGACGCACAATACGACAGAGATGTAGAGCCTAGAATTTAATGGGCCATTTCTACTTTTATTTCCTGATGTTAAACTCTTTTATCTCAAAATTCCCTATAACGCTTCACTTTCTAGGTTTATTTTTCTTTCACCCGCGCTCCGATATGCAGTTTTATTTTCGTTTCAATCATAATAGAAACACATTTGAAACCGCCTGCTTCTAGGCCGATCCCCCGTAGTGGGTATGAGCGTATACAAGCCAGTGCTTGGACCCAAGAACAACTAGAGAAAAGCGAAGATACAGCGCTGTCTTCGTCTTCTCAGTCGTCTTGCGTATACCGTGAGAGAGACAGAAAGCTCTTTATTGAAAAGCAGAGTGGTTAGCCAGCGTGTCCCGTTTGTGCATCACATCATTCTATTTTTATTTTCTTCTGCTAATGATTCTTTTTTAAAATGTCCTAAACATATTTTTAAATAAAGGCTTCACAAATTCATGCCGCTCGATTCTTAACCGATCCCACACAGTGGGCATGGACCACAGTTACCGAGGTCACCATCATCAGCTCTGCCGGTGTGCACCGCGGCCATGTGCATAAAAAAATTCAAAGGCTGCCGATGCAGGCCGAGCGAAGCCTGATCTGTATCGCTACGAAATCAGCAGTTGTATTTGCTCACGCTAGAAGCTGCAGATGTCCACTGTGAACTTTTCTTGCATGCCAAGCTGCACAGCGCAAGGCATTCAGCCAGCGTACTAACCATGGCTACCATCAACTTCGACACCGACGCGGCTACAAATGCTTTGACTGGTCGCACCTATCATCGGGCTTCAGGTCTTCACGAAAAAAGTGCATACTACGACCTCCACCTCCTGGTACGCCAGCATTGACCAGCGGCCCAACTCGTCATGATTGTTCTCACTTTGACTTTCCTGCTTTACGTCGTCCTGCCGTTCCTTAGGAAAGCCTGTAAGTTTCAGTTCGGCACGGAAAAAGCCTTATTTCCGGTAAAACGTGGCTGATGTTTCTTCTATCGAAAAATGTCGCAGTTTCGCTTGAAAGGCGAAGCATCAATTGCAATAGCCAATTAGTAGAGAGCTATAAGGGGTAGGAATATATAGTAGTTTTATCGGCTGCATATACTTGACACATTCGCTTACTAACTGAATTAACTAGTGTGGTGTCAGCGCGCACAAGCAAACATGAATAGACTCGATGACCGCAGACAACCACTGTCAAAACGCGGGCGTGGGGAAGCGCGGCCGCCGCAGCGAGCGAACGTTCATGCGACCCCTTCAACGGAAACTGAGCGGCGTACGCGCAGCGCATACAAAGGTCAGAGCCGTGTGGAGATCGCTTTCAAGATACGGTGCGCGCGACAACACCGACAGCCGGTACAGGCGCAAAGTACAAGAACGCATTTGTTGGCAGAGTAGAAGCCGCCCCCCCCCCCCCCACTCCCTCCCGCGCTGCCTTCCCGCTTTGCTCCTTTGCCGTACGAGATTGCGTCGCCAGTTACCCTTGCGCCCGGTTGCAAGATACGCATTTGGTGCCGCAGCACAGCGTCGTCATACCTCCACGGCCTTTCGCGCGACGGACTCGCACATACGGCGCGCGGCGACGATTTTATCGCCCTTGGACTTTATACGGAACCTCACGGCGACGGCAGAAATCCGCTTGAAGTGTCCATATAATTGCTATCGGAATAAAAAAATCCTACAAATTAAGAGAGAGCAAAGACAATCGCCGCCTGTGTTGCAAATTAAAATGTGTCATGGTCATTCTCGGGAGCTTCTGGAGCTCAGCCATGCATTACGCCGGCAACATGGTCCGCGTTTCCGACTTATTTTCGGCATGGTGTCGCCCGCCGTCGGCGCGTTCGGCCTGGACATACCATGTAGTTACCGAACAAAGTAGACACCCCACTGTACATTTTTCGTTCGTGATAATGGTTGCCGGCAAAAAAAAAAATGAACATGCTGACACCGGGCGACACAATGCCGAAAATACGTTCCATGTGTTTGCATGAGCGATTTTGTCCAATCCAGTGCATCAGTTAAACCAACAGCAGAATTCAACAAGTTTCCAATAGGTTCCATTAGCTTTCCAACAGTCGCTGAGGCCATCTATAAGATGTGCCGCACATCGTATCGAAGACTGCGTCATATTATGTGCATTCTGCTCAAGGTTCCAAGATATACACTTCTGAGGTAAAATGGAAGTTGTATGTTTTTAATTGTCCAAGTCTTGAAGCCATTTCGGGTGCTTTGGTTTTATTTAAAGTAAAACTGTACGCTGAGTAACAGAAAGCTGATATAATCTGTAGAATACTGAGACATTTGTAACAACTTGATGAGGGCTAGTTGGTTCATAGTTGAGCGAAGGTAAGAGCACGTAATGAACAAAGACGAGAAAGGAACGAAGACCACAGGACAAGCGCTGACTGCCTGAAAGATTGGCATTGTGATTAGCGAGTGTTTGATGTGCGCATGTATTTTGAGTATGTATAAAAAGGCTGGTTTTCTTGTAATAAACATTCAGTTGGCAGTCAGCGCTTGTCCTGTGGTCTTCGTTGCTTTCTCGTCTTTGTTCATTACGCGCTGTTACTTCATACCTTCGCTCAACTGAGACATTCATTGCTTTTGTAAGCATTTTAGAGCTGGCTTAATTTAGTCATGATGCCCCAGTTCCAACAGTGAAATAAGGTAAAAAGAAAGTGCAACAGGCAGTTACACCAGTTTACATGATTTTTTTTTAAGAGCAAGCACAGCTGTCATTGCCAGACACAAATTTTCTGATAGCTGGGCTCTATTTTTGAATTTGAAAGTTAATAATATGGAGTCATCAAAACATCACACTATTAACCTTGTACCTCTTCAGTGAAAAAGGTGTACATGTACTGCATACTTTCTGTATGCCGGATGGTTCACAACAGACGAAATTGAAGAACCTCATGCAAGCCGCCAACTGAACAACAGCTCTCCTGTACTGCCATGTGTAAACCTGGACAACACACAGTTGAAAGAATTTTTAGTAAAGGGCAAGCACAATCCTGCTTTACTAGAATTGCTAGCACCTGGGAAAAATTGTTGTGAAAACTAGAATCCCCCTTGTGTCTGCCACCTGCAGCCCCTTCTGTTCAGCTTTGTACTGATGCATGCTTATGATCATTGCATCCCTCCATTTGATCATATTTTTCTCTTTCCAGTTTCCAGGCTGTTCAGGAAAGCAAAAACATCGGCTACAAATGAAAGGCCAACCTAATTATGCAATCAGAATTGCAGCATTTACTACATCTACTGGCAACACTTGTACAGACTGTGGATTATAAGTTTGCCAGATGACGACAAAGTAGAGTCAAGCTGTTCACTGCTAGACATGTTTTCCACAATGTACCAATAAAGAAAGATCTGCAAAAGCAGTCACTGTCAGGGTTTTATTTTCCTACTTACAAATAAAAGCTGCACACACACAGGCACAAATACCAACAGTCTTGATGTGCATATTTACATAAAGATCACTCTGCGTGTCTCAAGGGAGGACACGGGTGAAGAACACTCGGCCTCATTACCGGGATGGTCAGAACACTTTCTTGACACGCTGAGGCAAGATGGACTCTTTGGCCTTGTTGAAGAATGAGAGCAAGTTGTAGCGCTTGTTTCGCTGAGAGAAGTAGTTTGAGACAACATCATTGTCATCTAGAAAACAATGCAAACATAACATGCTTTTAGTGTAAATGTGAAAAAAGTTTTTTTACACAAGCATTTGGTACCTAATGCGCAACTTTTCCCTTGAAGAAATTAAAACAAATAATGTGGTTTTATGAACCAAAACCACAATCGGATTATGAGGCACGTCGTAGTGGGGGACTCAATTAATTTTGGCCACCTAGGGCTCTTTAATGAGCACCTAAATCTAAGCGCACACGCGTTTTTGCATTTCACCCTCATCGCACTGTGACCACCGTGGCTGGGATCGAAGCCGCGTGTTCAAGCCAACTTTAGAGGGACACTAAAGGGAAAAATGATTTCTTCTGTATCAGTAGATTACCCTTCCACAATACCGAATACATCACTCTTACCGTGAGAAGCCGCTTGGTAAGCCAGAAAGAAACGAACAACACAGAGGCGAGGGGCCACCTTGAAGTTCCTGCACCAGCTCATCGTGACGTCATGAATTTTAACAGCGTCTTCTAGGTCTCAGTTAATTCTTTAGTGGTAAAGATTGACTACATCGTGTTCTAAAGCTCGGAGCCCAAGACTGAATATGGCAAGTTTCGCGAACTTTTACAGAGCCAATGTGGCCCAAATACGAAAAATTACTTTAGAAGTCGTGACGTCACACAAAAGTGCTGACATTCGAGTTTCTGGGCGAAAAAAAAAAGTAATAATTTGAGCTTCATTTTCTCTTCTAATAATTGACCTATTGCAGTGTAATTAACGACAGCAGAATTTTCAAAGAATACTTTATCAGTCTAAGTTGATTTATTGTTTTGCTTTAGTGCCCCTTAAATGAGGACATGATGTCTAATTCCAGCAAATGTGCACATCATTATACCTTGCTAAATACTTATTAAGGGGACACAAAAGAGAAGCACTAAATCAATTTTGACTCATGAGGTATTCTTTCAAAACTCCATTTTAATTTACTTTACTGTAAGAAGTTGATTACTAAAACAGAAAATGAAAGACGAACTACCTCTAAAAAAAAAAAAATGTTGCGCCATTACTCCAGTGCTGGTGCAACAGCACAATGTCACGGAATTTTGAAGTATATTCTCATATTTGGGCCTTGTGCTGCAGTAAAAGTTATCAAAACGCACATGTTCAAACTTTCAGTTCTTTAGAACTCAAAGTTCTAGAAGCGCTACCGCCTTTGTCGGCGAGATTTTCCCGCGGAAGCCGCATTATAACCGGTATTTCGTCTCACGCGACTGCACTGTAAGCGGTATGCGTATACATGGAGTGCTATGGGAAAATTACCAGGAGTCTCAGAAGACCGTACTATATCCAGTCCTGCACTATAAGCAGTTACATTATAAGCTGTCTATACTGTATACAGTGGTTGTTGACAGAGCTAAGGGTAATACTATAGCACCGTGCATTGTTATGAAGCAATCCAAACATGTTGGGGTTGGCCAAATAATAAATTGTTGAATAGAGACAGCGAATTCATAGGCTGCCTAATGCGAGAGACATTTACTCAATGCCTGGTGTTATGCACAAGTGACCTGCTCCATGTGTTTGTTCAGGAATGACTATTTGGCAATTTCAATTAGTGAATTCTCAAATAAAATATAAGTCAAATAGCAAATATTATTTGAATATTCGCACATAGCTACTCAATCAATTTACAACATGTGTTCTCATCACTGCCCAATTGATGCACGCAGGACCCAATGATGTCTCATTATACACAATTTAAGGTACATTTCATAAATGCAGCAAGCAGGGTGTAGTTTTTATTTTCCATTATTTTAAGCCCAATTTATGCAAGCCAACCCCAATTTTTATGTCTTTCAGTGAAAGGAGGTGTGCAAAGCAGCACTTTGACATAAACCATTATAGCAGGTATGATGAAAGAAAGGACCTGTTTGAATTTAGTGCACATGCCTTAATCCTAATTATTTACCACTCACAATCATGTTTTTGTATCGGGGGAATAAATCCATACAGCAGCTAAAGGCTTTGGTTAAACACCTGTGTAAGTTTGATAAATTCAGGGACATTTTGTCTGCAGTACGATAGTCATCAGCATTCAACACATGGTATACACACAGCTTGCAGTGACACGCTTTATTGTTATGCATTTATATGATTCACATTCAATGCATTGGTGCATGCGTAGTACTAGTTATGGGGCATCAGAAATGAGAAAAACACAACGAAATCCCCCTAACAGCTATTACAGCAACAAGCCAGCATAATGTACCTCAAGGCTGAGAGCTTGTCTTCGGCTGATACACCCTATATTGTAACATGCCACACACGACAACTCATAACATGTCATTTACTTGTTGCCTTCATTCACATTTAGGCCGCTGTGTGAAACTCTCATGGCCACACACCGATAAGCTAGTGTGAAGCACACAGCAAATTCTGGAATACTCATATTTCTTTGTTGCTAAACATCCACACTTAACAGCGGAAACAACAGAGCTATAAATACACTAGCGTCTTAATTTTTATTAATAATGACTGCTTGAAATCTCAAAGCAACAACTGGAATGTTGGTTCTAGGATAACATTCGGGGTTCGTTGCATGCACCAAGATCTGAGTATATACGTTAGAGCACTGCATGGGCCTGATTTTTCGGCCCGAGCCCGGCCTGGGCCCGCTTTACGAGGCCCGAGCCCAGCCCGGGTCCGGCCCGAGTTTACAAGACTGAGATGAGCCGGGCCCGGCCCGGGCCCGTGGTTCCAAGCCCGGGCCTGCCCTGGGCCCGTGTTACTGAGCCCGGGCCCGGGCTTTCATTACTAAGCTTAGCTAGCTAGGGCCCGCGTGTGCATGACGAGGCCCGGCCTGTAAGATTCTTTTTTTTACTTACAGATTGTACTGTATCTGTCAGCCTCGCCTTCTTGAGGTATAATCAGCTGCAGTATATAAGCAATAAAAGACTGAAATATTTGTTTCTCCCACGGGAACATCAGCGATCCGGCCCATTGCCTGTGCTGCTATTTTTCCACTGGTGCGCATGCACTTACCTTGATTTGTACAATATGGTTCTATGATGTCATTTAGCATGCAACTATACAGGGTGTTACATTTTAGCTGCACCAAAATTTTTAAAAATTGCTTGTGACAGATTTATCAGTCATTATCAGCCTATATTTATGACCACTGCAGGACCAAGGCCTCCCCCTGTGATCTCCAATTACCCCTGTCTTGCACTAGCTGATTCCAACTTGCGCCTGCGAATTTCGTGACTTCATCACCCTACCTAGTTTTCTGCCGTCCTCAACCGCGCTTCCCTTCTCTTGGTATCCATTCCGTAACTCTAATGGTCCACCGGTTATCCATCTTATGCATTACCCATGACCACACTGCTCTCTTCTGTCTCTTAACGTTAGGCCTAACATTTTTCGTTCCATCGCTGTTCGTGCGGTCCTTAACTTGTTGTCGAGCTTCTTTGGAACAAATTCTTGGAAGGGATCTACTTGAAACGAATTCTCAGGACTGAACCAGTTTCGAGATAATAATTCTCAAGGTGTATGACGAAATGCATGGGCGTTCCAGTTAACTTTTTGAGGAAAACGCTGTTTTATGCATTGAAGCCCAAAAGTAACTGGAACGCCCACGCATTTTGTCGGACGCTTTGAACATTATCTCGAAACTGGTTCAGTCCTGAGAATTTCTTCCAAGTGGATACGCCTTGTGAACTCAGCGGCTATAGTTCGTTAGATTGAAAGATGTACTGTAAAATAATTAATGAAAACGTTAATTAGCGTAATTGTTATTTATTCAATTAGGCATTTTGATTTTTCGTGGAAGTAATGGCCGCCTCATCGAGTAGTTTATATCAAGAATTATAATTGTGCAATCTGCCACAGGCAATTAAAAAAAAAATTTGGTGCAGCTAAAATGAAACACCCTGTTTATATGTTGGGTATTACATGGATTTGTCTGATCTTCGTGCTTGGGGCTTCAGACGTGTTTTTGTGGCTTTGTTTCTATGTATATATAAGCAGGCGAATTCACAAGTATACAACATCAAATAAACGCACAAGTAAAGACACCCCTTGCCTTAACGCTAAAATAATGCAATAGTATCGACACTGGTAATAGAGCAGTCGCAAAAGCGGTAACATGAAAATGGTTTGAGGAGCGGTTCTTTGTGTAATTTATTTTTCTTTACGCGGAAAACAATGTTCGTTTTTGTGGAAAAGAAAAAAAAATTTAGCGTAGCTTGCACTGGCGGCGCAATGCTAAAGAGACAGCGGAGCTGATGGGCACCTAGCTCGTCCAGTCTTTTGGGCCAGGCTAAGCACTACCAAGCCATCCCCAGCATTTCCCAGGATTTATTGATTACTGATCGATTATTGATTAGCTATTGATTGACTATCGTTTGTCTATTGCAAGGTATTGCCCACATATTTGGGCTAGGCTAAGCACTACGAAGTCCTCCCCAGCATTTTCCGAAATTTATTGATTATTGATCGATTATCAATTAGCTATTGATTGGCTATCGCAAGGTATTGGCCACGTATTTGGGCTAGGCTAAGCACTACCAAGTCATCCCCAGCATTTTCAGGAATTCATTGAGTATTGATCGATTATCGACTAGCTATTGATTGGCTCTGATTACCTCTGGAGCCAATAAATAGCTAGTCAATAATCGATCAATAACCAATAAATTCCAGAAAATGGTGGGGATCACAGGGAGAGGCCTTCGTCCTGCAGTGGACATAAATATAGGCTGATGATGATGACTGATTGGCTCGCAATTGCCTATCGATGACTGACTAAGCTTAAGTAGTCCCAACCATGCTTGCTAGACTTATCCAGGCTCAGCTTCACTAGTTCACAGTTGTATCCATTGCACTTGGACCCTTTCTGCACGACCTGCTGCCAGGATCGGCCCACATTTTTGGATTCAGCAGACACATTACACCCGGCTGAAGCAGCTCTGTTAAAAATGTGAACCCCCCCTTCATTTGTTTTCCTATTTTCAGTGATAAGATATACAGTCATCTTTCTTGCACGTGTCACTTCAGCTTGGCACAGAATGCATTGAACCATGCAATGCATAATGTTAGCGTGTGCTCGAAGGCCTGGCCCTTTAATGAGCGGGCCAGAGTCTGGCCCGGGCCCGTGGCTTCAAGCCCGAGTCAGGCCTGGGCCCGCGGCCTCAAGCCCGAGCCCGGGCTTTTGGGTCGGCCCGGGCCCGTGCAGTGCTCTAATATACGTGTTAGTGCATACATCTTTCACCAGAATGAAGCTGCAGTAGCTGGGTATCAAACCTGCCACCTCTTGTTCAGCAGTCATGGCTGCTGATGCATGACAAGGAGTTGATTGGTGATTTTAATGTCCATGATGGGAAACTGCTAGTCAAACTAGTTGTGGCTCTTAGTGGTATACCAGGCTTGATTGCAGTCAAAGATACACCAAATTACCAGCATCACAACTACGTATAATAAAAAAAAAATGATGCCTCAATCCACATTCACCCTTATGGTCTTGCAAAAGTGCTTTTTGTTTAGCTTTATGCCTCATGCTTGAATTTATTAATAAAATTTACACCACACATACCACTGAGAAGTGGCCTCCGTTCTGCAAGAGTCGGGAGGACGCTGTCATTGGCATTAAGCGAGACCACAAATGCAAACGGCACCAGCCACAGGCAGAGGGTGAAGTATGCAAGCACCTGCATACATAATGACCATTAGTACAGTATCCGCTAGGAGGCGCAACTTGACTACGCTAATAAATTTTAAAACAACACTTGCCTCACTCAAAGTATAGGCTTTGTTAGAAAAGTAGTTGAATGCAAGGTAGTGGTTCAGGATGACAAGAGCTAGAAAGGAAAGAAATATTCAAAGTTAGGTAGGCTAATTGTATTACAAATGTATGAATAACCCTTCAAACTATAACTAATCCAGAATGTGTGGCGTCAAGCACCTGAAGGCAACCTGTAAAACAGATGGTATTGCACATGATGACCGCAATTTGCGTATCTCAAAGGATGTAGCCATGCAAGCTTCTTGAGTGTGCATCCTCATTAGAAGTTCCAGCTTGCAGAGAGTTGTTTTCTAAGTGAGAGATGGTGACAGACTGACATGTGTTAGTTGGACAATCACACATGATGCCAAAGTATGGCTTTCCAATGCTTAAGCATTCCATTTTCAACATACATTCTCAGAACAAGTAAGTCACAAAATCGCAATAAACTGCCTGGAGATCAAATTCATGGTCAACTGCTTGGTGTACACAATGTTGGTTTTTGTTTGATCTCCACCAGATTGGTGCTGACCCTATGCATAATGTGCCATTTTCTTTAAAACTAATTACATAGTCAGGAAGCATTTGTCTTGTCTTTCTTCTGTCCTTACATTTATTTTTTGCACTCTATGTACAGGATGAACAAGGAATATTCGTTATTATAATGGTACACCGTTAAGAGTATATTAAGCGCCACCAATGAAAAGTTTACAAGACAAGGCAGACAAGACACAATGTATTGGATACAGGCACAATATAGCAATGCAAATTGTGGTCCTTTTAATTTTGTAGGAAATAGACAAAAAATCGCCTTCCATCCCACTGTTTCTTTTATTGCTTGTGATAATTGAGCTATTACTGATAATGATACATGTTGCAAGATTTCCAAGCAAACAAACATTTTTTTTTTTTTTTTGCAACTACCTCAGTAACCCCACCAAACAACCCACGAATTCACATCCAAGCCACAGAGTCATCCTTTCTCTAAATAAAGGTTTTATTAATTCATTTTTATAAAGTAGTTTAGTTTGATCATATGCAATCTTTGGCAGTATTCTTGAGGAAAACGTTTGGGAGATACTGCATAAATAGCAGTGGATGCATCAGCGCCTATGGATGACAGCGTTTCTGGCACTGTGCCAGGAATGCTGTCACCTGTAGACTAGTGATTGACCAAGAACAGTGCCGCAAGTATAGAATGTGGCACCACACTTTTCAGAAAAACATGTATTTTATACAAAGGTAATGACAGCTGCAGCGTTAATTACTGTCTCAAAATGTAACAGGGCCTCACCACAAAATACCCTTTGCTTTCCTACATTAGTACATGTAGTTTTGCCTGCTATGCACGTCACAACAGCCACTTTTGCACACATTTGGCATTTACACATCCATTCTGTAGCATCACTCTGCAGAAAATCACACCGCATTCATCCACTGTGGTGATCAGTTTGCTTACTGTACACTGGCAGATTACACTGATTTATTACTGTTAATTGCGAACCAAGTACTCTATCATGAGAACAATCTTGAAATAGCGCACAACAGAAAGGAAGACGAACACAGCCGCCTGTGTTCGTCTTCCTTTCTGCTGTGCCTTCCCGTTGCGTGCTATTTCAAGATGGTTCTCATGTCAAAATAGAAACTAGCCCAACATTCAGCTCTCTTCAAGTACTTAAGGAATCATAAATCAAAATTTCTGCCAAGAGAAGCAAAATATTTACTTGAGGCTTTTCATAAAGTAACATTTAACTTGCACAAGTCTATTAGAATTCAGGATTTTAGGCAGTTATTTTACAAAAGAAAAAACTCATGCTAAAGTGCACTAACAAGTTCTGAGAGATAGAACTTCTAGCAAACAATAAAACTAACAGATCACCAGCAGAGAAGTACTTCCCATTCATTCACTTTGTGTTTGCTGTTTCTTACATATTCAGAATTACATGCATGACTATCTGTACTCCATTTCTTTATCAAAGCAAAACTACCCAGGTTTTGAACTGCCCTCTGAGCATAAGTTCTTTGTGTAAATGCGTGCAGTAATGTTAATGTAGAGTTTATTTTTCACAGGCTGGAGGGTACGTGGCTGTATAATGTGAAAAGATGTATCATGACAATATGTAAGTTTTCGGTGGGTCACACTACGCACATTGTGTTGAAATATGCTCTGTGTTGGCAGTCATGCAAATGCAAGCAGCTAGCCACTGGAATGAAATGCAACTTTCTGTAGTATATCAAACATTGCCACAATGTGTGCAGTTCTATCCCAATAGTAAATGCCTTATGTACAGCAATTAGTTTCGCTCTGTCACTACCTTGCGGGCTTTGTTAGTACTGTACAAAAACACGTACCCGAGGCCGACAAGAAAGGCACAGAATAGAGGTTGAAAAACGGGAAAGTGCGCAAAACCAGCATATGCATCACTTGGCTGAGCATGCCACAGCCAATCATTGTCGTGGGAAGATCTTCAAAAACAAAGAGCCCGATGTAAATGGCGAGCGTCACCTGCAACATTGCAATTCATAAATTAAATCCAATGTCACAACTCTTTACGGCAAAACACAGAAGGCAAAAAAGTAAAACTGGACGCACCAGAATTAGTATCCTAATTATCTTGCCAGTCATAACGGTAAATTCTTCCACAAGCTCGGCCAGGTAATATAGACCAGCCGCTGAAATGACAACAAAAATTTACTCATGTGAAGGATAGACAGACGCGTCATCACGCACCACCAAGCCACGCATCAAAAGACAATTAAGAATAGTTGGCGTGATTTTGCTATTGCGAGTACAAGGTCCCAGTACACCTAAGCATGCACCAATAGTCTACGACGAAGCGATAATATATATCATATATCTTTAATTATCGAACGCCGTACAAGAACGCACCAGCTCATGGGAAATGGCTGTTAATTTTCAGTACGGGAGTTAATTACAACGTACCCACTGCCAGGATGGAGAAGCATACTTGGACGAACGTTGCCACCCAACTTAATAAATATAAATAAAGCATTTCGTTTGGAAAACGCGAGTCCTTCTAACCAACGAAACTTGTCGGCTGCAGAGCGCCGATACACCGCAGCGGCCGTAGCGCCGATCCATAGGCCGATCCGCCTAGCGCGCTTTGGTTGCCAGCTCCGGCCACGCTGGATCTTGCACCTCACCAAATCTGTCAGCAAGTTAAAAACTATCTTTTCTAACGTTTCATTTTGTAATAATTATTTAAAATATTTCAGTTAAATAGTTTAATAAGCCGTAAAGTAATAAAAACACTTGTAATTTTGGTACAGTGTACTGAAGTATTGTCAGGTCACTTGTCACCAGGTGGCCAGAGTCCGCTTTTTTTTACTATTATTTACTTGCGTAAAGTTTCTGTAGCGGTTTCGCCTTACAGCACCGTGGTTGCGGTGATCTCCGACAGAATGATTAATTTTCGTTCAATATTGAAGAACTGCAGCAAGTTATGCAGCCTTGTACGTTCAGCAATTTCATTATGCGGTGTTTTTAGCCAACTGCTTGTGATTCTGGTGCATCAAGATGACCGCTAAATCTTTCGCTCATTTCCCCAGTTCAGCGATTGAAGGAGCGAAAATGTGTGCGATGAATATTATAATGTCGCAAGAAAAGAAAGAGAAGCACTGTGCATTGGGACGCCAGCTGTATCAGCTCACTGTACCATCTTAGTGTTACTGCGCGCATGATGCTGCACTGATTGTGAAGCTCTCCGTAGTGCATTGAAAGCCGTGCCAATAGCGTGTTCCTCTCTTTTCGACTGATGATTAAATTGTGTTGCCATGCCGAATTTATCAAAATGCTTTAACATGATGTTTATAAGCAACTACCTTCTGCAGTTCCACCTTGCAACTTAGCTTTAGAATGTGTAAATGTTTACTTCTCATTTGCAGAGCACACACAGGCATCAGAGGTGCATAGCGGTCACCGCTGGTCAACTACAAGCCGTGGTAAGTTCTTTGCGCATGCGGCTGAGGTGTTCCGTAATTATGTCCCTTATTTCTGGTCGCAAGTCGTTACAAAATTATTCAACGGCGCTACGTCCTGAAATTCTTGTGACCTTGCTGTTACCTTGGTGCTTCTACTAAGAGCTTTCGCGTATTCATTTTACATGTGTTGACCTGGTCTTCACCCAGATTTCGGTGAGTTCATGGATTCACAGACATATTTAGTCTTCTGGTTGTATAGCATGCACGAGTGTGTATCAGGATACCTCTAACCTACAATACTGGTTGCCTGTGCACATATACGCCCGCCCGAACTCTTTGGGGAGCACTTGTGGCGTGTATGTACTTAATGCATGTGCATTAAGTACGCAAAATAGTAAAGTAACACGACACCTAACTTGCCTTTTATATGTGTGAAATGTCACTGTTGATGTAGGACCATGGGCGATGCTTTCATAAAAAAAAAAAAAAAAGTGTACTATATATATGTCCATATGCGAACCAAGCTCACCTTCTTGATCACACTTCCTTTCAGAGCATTGCATATTACATCTAGGAACCACTAACACTTAATGATAACAGTGTGATGTGTGCATTATTGGTCACCGCAGTCACTCCTACATTAAATAAGCAGCACTTGGCCTGTAAAAAGCTGCTCTTTTCTTAGAAAGACTTGCATGCACCAGAGTAGTGCATGCTCTGGTGCTTGGGAAGCTTTAGCTACTTGCATTTTGTTTACTTTTCATTGCTTGGACCGCACTTCCTTGTGTGTGTGTGTGCTTTGTGCAGATGCCATTGTTTCAGTTTCACTTCTCTTGCTGGCTTGTGCCATGCACTTGCACCATTCGTCAGTTTGGGAGTACATTTGCATTGCACGGAAACGCAGTGAGCCCATGATGAAGTGAATGTACTGGCTGCTGCAGTGTTCTGTGAAACTATTACTTTTTCGTGCATACAGATTTCTCTGTATTTAAGTTTGGGTAGGACGCGAATATGAATAGTAATGTATAGTTATTGTGTAAGTATAGCAGATAGCAAAAAAAAAAAAAAGCGGTTACTACAATAAAATTAAAAAAACAAAACAAAAAAACTTCTACATTATTTGGCAGTGCTCGTGATTAAGTGCTTCAACTCTAAAGCATTGTCAAAGAAAGTTCTGCTCAAGAATAAATATCTTGTTTTAGCTAGGGCTGTCCCATTTTCTTTGGAACACAATCCAGGTATCTCATCTCTATCTTGAAATGAGACGACCTAATCTCCTGTTTCTTTGTATGCAAGTATCAATATTCCACAACACAGCAAGGCTTTGTTTATTAAAGAGAAAGAACACACTTTATTTATCGAATAAAAATTAAGTAGAAGGCCCCCAGTCGAGGACTTCGCTGGCGTTATTCCTCAGTGCTTCTCTGACAAATTTCATCAGGTCCAGATAGGTCGTGACTCGAGTCTGCCTCTCGGCCTTCTTCTTCTTATTTCTGAGGTTTTACGTGCCAAAACCAGTTCTGATTATGAGGCACACCATAGTGGAGGGCTCCGAATTAATTTTGAACGCAAGCACACGGGCGTTTTTGCATTTCGCCTCCATCGGAATGCGGCTGCTGCGGCCGCATTTCTTGCAGACTTGCACTCGCACAAAACATATTATGTCGCATACTGAAAGCATAAAATTGCACAAACAATGCGTGATTTGACATAGCCTTAAGTTTCAAACATGTAGTTGTAATATATGCAGTTATTCTGTAGAAAGTGTTGCAGAGCGAAAGGGAACTCCACTATGAAATGCACAGACTGAGATTTCTATAACCGCTGTGTTTGTGCAGCATTGCCAGCTTCGTATGAAACAGAGTACTATAAGCAAACAGTGCCTGTTGTGTGGGCATCACCACTCAAGGTAACTTAAGCATGCTTCGCAACTGGCCACACAATTTTATTAGTCCCAATGGGTGCTCATAGCATATGTGAAGTCCTTTATGCCACGCAATGTGATTTTGAAGTTTTGCCTGCCACATGACTCACCAGACACTTTAGACTACAGTAGACCTCCATTGATATGTTTTTTAGAAGACCATGGAAAAAATGCATGGTCGAGAAAAATGTAACATGCAGTAATGCTCACGGAAGTACCAGCTACTTGCACAAATCTTTCTGTGAAGTTCAATAGAAAGCCAACGAACTATTGAAAACACGCTATCTAAAGCTTTCTATCGCTGCTTGGCAGTTACCGTGAACGTGGAGCAGTCTTAGCTGTAAATCACACTAAATGAAGGTTGTGATTTTCATCTGGTGATCGTGTCGAAAGTTTGATAACAACCTCTTTTTGAGCACTTGTACCTTTTTTTTTCAGTATCTGTGCAGCCATGTACAGTGGAATCTCATTGATACAGTCTTCACGGGAACCAGAAAATAAAGCGTATCATCCAATGTATTAACCAACTAAATCCTATTATCAGGAAAAGAAGAAAAAACGTAACATCCCGAAAAACGTATTATGCAGAATTGTATCAACGAGGTTCCACTGTATATCGAAGTAATCGCACAAGCTATGAAAGACCACAAAAGAGCCATTTGATGTAAGTGCTGCCGATGGGCGATTCATGTCGGTGGTGCACTGTTGCAATTTTTAGAGTGTAGCTCTTAGACGCCTATTCCTGCGTCGAGCGTTGGCGTTCCCGACGTAACCGTGCAAACGAGTGCAGCGGGGGAGGAAAAAAGCGGCGAGAGCGAAGAGAACGTGAGGATGAGGGTTCAGTGGAACCATGAGGTGGAAAGTGGAGGAGCATATGGGCGAAAGTGTGAGAAGAAAAGCTTAGTGCCGGTGCAGTGTCTGTGGCCACCACCGCTACGAGATGGCGCCAGAGTAGCACGCCGTCGTCTGTTCACTCGTGACTTCTTTATCTTTCTTCAGTCATCGCTTTTCACAGGCTAACAAATGTTAAACGTTATCCCACGATGCGCCTGCATGTATCAGAAGTTTCTCGAATGTTATCGGTAGTTCTATCCATTGGCTGTTGACATCAAAGCTTTTAGTAATCTGATTGTACACGCGACGCGAATTGTGTAGTACTTTCTGGAAGGCACGCGGGCACCACTGATTACACTGCAACCTTCCATGAGTCACGTATAAAAGCTGACGCGCTTTACCCGTAGATCAGATTTTCGACGATCGCCAACTCTGCTACACATCTCTCTCAAATTCTTTGCCTCAATATATTGCGAAATGAAAACACATATAGAGCTGTGCTCAAGTTTCGCATTAGGGAGTATTGTAATCGTCGGTTCATTTTTTACTTAACAACTTCGAAGAGAAACGTAAGGGGAAGCTAACACACATGACTCTATGAGAAAAAATGGTATCAACATTTTAGAACATAAAAGTCGGGGAAACATACCAATGAAGTTCTACTGTATGCTATAGTATTGCCTGCTATTCACAGAAAAAGCTTTCTTACATTTCATGTGTTTTTATATTTGATATCTTAGCAAGAGCCAGTTTCACGCCCTCAAGCCAAGATCAAATGCACTCTCATTCCTGGTGATGGTGTTGGGCCAGAGCTTGCTGATGCCGTCAAAAAGGTCTTTGAGGCTATCAGTATTCCTGTTGAGTTTGAAGAACTCTTCTTGAGGTATGTTTTGAAGCTGAATAAGTGGCAGTGGAAAGTTACTGTTTTTTTTTTAACTTGTTACAGTGAGATTCATCATACAATTAGTGCACCCCTTGAAACTGTGATAGAGTCTGTGCAGAAGAATGGCATTGCACTCAAAGGAATTTTGTCTTCACCAAACATCTCGCACACAGGGGAATTGCAAACGTTGAACATGAAGATCAGGTAAAGGAAGTTTTTTGCATTTTCATATGAAAATATCTTGTTTAGGTGAATAATTGCTAGTGCTAATAAATGCTTCTTGTTTTGGTTATGGATTTCAGAAACCAGTTGGACCTGTTTGCCAACGTTGTTCATGTGCGCAGTCTACCGGGGATCAAAACTCGGCATAATAATCTTGACTTTTATGTTATTCGGGAGCAGACAGAAGGTGAATACAGTGCTCTTGAACATGAGGTAAGGTGGCATTTTGCATTTGCATCTTTCAGCCTGTTTTTAATGGATGTACTGTACATTTTGTTGTGAGTACCGTACTTGACTTTTTTTTCCAGAGTGTACCCGGAGTCATAGAATGTCTTAAGATTGTCACGGAGACTAAGTCCCGCAAGATTGCGAAATTTGCCTTTGACTATGCCACCAAGCATGGCCGGAAGAAAGTCACAGTGGTACACAAGGCTAACATAATGAAACTTGGAGATGGCTTATTCTTGCGCTGCTGTCAGGAAATATCGGAACTCTACCCACAGATTGAGTTTGAGTCAATGATCATCGACAACACGTGCATGCAGGTGACTACTCTTTTGTCTGCATTGACTTTTTCTTTTTTTTACTTTTTCTAGATGGGGCTTGTTTGGCATTAAGGAAGGTTGATTGAGAAAGTTGATGCTAATTTTCCATGTGGTACTATAAAGAGCAAAAGTATTAACACTGCTTAATGTGCCAGAAAGTCCTGTTACCTGAAAGCTTGGAAAGCAACAGATTTCTGTTTTCAGTTGGTGGCCAATCCTCATCGGTTTGACGTGATGGTCATGCCCAACCTGTATGGAAACATCATTGACAACTTGGCTGCTGGCCTTGTCGGTGGTGCTGGTGTAGTTCCTGGAGCCAGCTACAGCTCAGACTGTGTGATTTATGAGCCAGTAAGTTTCTCCTCCTTTTTGTTTTGTGGCCTGCTGTCAAGTCAATAACTGTGTGTGATAAATATGAAATGCTCAATTTGTGCTGCTTATGATGCAGAATGGCAGGTAGTTCCTTACAAGCATAGACCAGAACAAGACAAGACGCAGGGTTCTTTGCTGTGACAGCTCTTGTACTGCATTCTTTTGGTCTAGGCATGACCTTTGGGAGCAAAAATGCATTATGATGTCATGGCACATGGGGGCGTGACCTGCATTTCATGTCAGCTTGTGGTACAGCGATGCATTGTAGCAACTCGGTCTGGTCATCTCATTCATGTAGCATAAGCAAGCATGCAAAGATTATGTACATGCTATTTTCTCAATACGTGCTTCATAAAAGTACTTTGTTTTTCCAAGCGTGAAAGAAGCCCGCGAATACACGCAAAATTGCTGTGTGGCTGGCTGCTCGAGGCACTTTGCTTGTATTCGTGGGCATCTTTCACGCTCGGAAACAACACTTTTATATAGCACGTATTGAGCAACAGAAAGCTGTATCTGGAGTTTTTCATGTTGCTGTACAATTTTCTCCTTGACATTTTTCATCTAATTATAATAATTGATAGGCTGATTAATTTATTAGGACTAATTATCTCATTAGGTGGAATGCAAAAAATAATCTGAGTATCTCCATGAGACGGCAAACAACATTATCTTGGTTCTGTCCAGCTACGTGGCATTTTGCATATTTTTAACGTTTGGCCCAAGTTAAGTGAAACACCCCGTATCTAGCCTTATTGCTACACAATGTCAGCAAATTTTGTTCGATGTCATTATGTTCTATGACATTACGATAATGTTGATGATGGCATGTCAGCAGTCAGAGGCCAACGTTCGCATCAAATGAAAATATCTTGAATGCCTTTCTCGACCTTCTTACTTGATAAGTGTCATCCTTAAACATGTGAGAAGCATGTGGTAGGTAGAGTTTCTACAACTTCAAGAGTATGTGTCAGTATTCCTAAATGGTTTTCTTCCTAGATTGTGGTGTGTGCTTGCAATAGTTGCAGTGATCTGATTGCTGGGCCAATAGCTATGCTAATTGTGTCAGGAAGCCAATCATGCTGTACTGCTACACTTAAGCAAAGTTTGAGTACTTTGCATCTAGCCTGTGATAATTCTTGCTCTATTTCAAACACAAAACGGTTAACAAATTCTGTTTATAAGTTTCTCTTGGCAGCTTTGTGATTTTTGCGATTGTGTGTCATTATAATAGCAGTGCCTGATAAAGCACCGACATTTCCACTCAACCTTCAGAACAAACAAAACCAAAGCTACCGTAGCAAGACTGGGTGGCTTCTGAGATTTATATCATAATATTGTATTCTCTCACATCACCCTAAGCAAGGTATAATAAAACATTTCTACATGAAGCATTTTCCACATGTGAAAACACTAAGTGAAAATGCAGGTGCAACATCCCGTGCTCATACTATGCAGGTCAGTGCCTGTTAATAAAGGTAACCTAGTTAAACCCACACTACCAGAGGCACAGTATACGGGGTGATAATTTTTCAGTTTTATGGAATTTTTAAAAATCCCCTGTGGCAAATAGCATAATTCTTGTCATTGAACTGGATTATTAGAAGAGGTGGACATTACTTGCACAAGAAATCGAAGCACATAATGAACTAATTAATGTAAATTCACTAATTAACATTTTCATTACTTTACAGCCCATATTGCAATTTACGAATTGTAGCTGTTGAGCTTACAGGACGTGTCTACTTGAAATTAAACTCCAGAATTATGTTATCTGCAACAGGTTATTTTTTAAAGTTCCGTAATTAAGAATGATCACTCTGTATATTCTCCATCAGAAAGATGCAACCACACCATTCAGTATAAGGGCCACAGCTGATAGCAGTTTTAACTGGTAATAGCAATTCCTGGGCATACCATGAGCACAAATAGCATGCAGTGTGCACAAATGTCGACAAGGTGCCAGCCAGTTAAATGCATTTTGCTAGCTACTCTTATATGTATACCTGGCAAAACTTGCCTTAGTCCATTGTTTTGCCCTTTATGGAGGTTGCTGATGCGTATGTAATATGTATTGTGCAAGAAGTTATTTCAGTCAATACTGTAGTGGCAAATTGCGTCACTAAAAAAAAGGTTCCTTATGTAGGAACTTTCATTTAAGGTTTGGTTTATCCCCTTCAGGTGCTGTGTGCACAATTGTGCATACCAAAATTGTGCATTGAAAGTAAAAGCACGGATGAAACTAATGATATTTAAGATGTGTTGCATACATACTCTATTTAAACACTTCTAAATGGACTTGTGCTGCATGTTTGAATAGTATGTGTAAACTCTACCAGTAAAAAGAGTTCAAAGGAAGACAGCTGTCTGTTTGTCCTCAATGTCACTATGTCGTCATGTAGCAGGTAAAATCTTTAATTTTAATCTTAAATTGTTTTTGATTCTGTTTTACATCATGCATATTTTTTAAGTGGCTGTGTAGGTGCTTTGCAACTATGCTAGACGTAAAAGAGTTTGTTTTTATATATGACGTTCCTGTAGAGAGTTCTCACTTGGAGTCTGTATTGACACGTACACATGTTTATCTTTCACCGGTAGCCGCTTTCAACATTGGCTGACAAATGTTAAACGTTATCGCTCGGCGCAGGACGCGCCTGCATTGGAAGCTTCTCGGACGTTATCAATGCTTCTATCCGTCGTCTGTGGTCACCGACGCCCATGTAATCTGATTGTATGAGCGACGCGAATTGTCTAGAACTTTCTGGAAGACACGCGGGCATCAGGGATTAATCTGGAACCTTCGATGACTCAGGTATAAAAGCCGACGCGTTTCGCCGCTGATCAGATTTTCGACGATCGCCGACTGTGTTCGCCGCTATCGTTGTGCTTTGAGTGTACCTTGCTTTTGTGGGCACAGGTTCGCCCAATAAACAACCAGTTTCATCGTACACAGTTTTACGACTGTTTTCTTCAGCGTCACTACTACGTGACATCTGGTGGAGGTGCTAGTTCGTTCATGCACCGAACGCCCCCGCAAAGCCGCGACCCAAGCCCGAAACCGGAGAACGAGACCAACGTCGCCAAGGACCAGCGAGCTAGCCGTAGGCAGCAAGGACTTGTGCCGGAGTTCGGACTTCTTCCCGAAAAGACCACTGCAATCAAGGCCAAGTCAACGACCAAAATGGCAGCACCAGCGTCCCCCATCCTGCTGCAGCAACCTCGGGAGCCACCGACTTTTCGTGGATCATCGGCTGAAGACCCTGAAACCTGGCTGGAGACATACGAGAGGACCGCGACGTTCAACAAATGGAGCGACGACGACAAGCTGCGCCATGTGTATTTTTCATTAGATGATGCTGCTCGGACCTGGTTTGAGAACAGAGAGACCACCCTGGTGACGTGGGACCTATTTCGTGAGAACTTCATGAGGACTTTCACGAATGTCATGCGAAAAGAAAGGGCCGAAGTTTTATTAGAAACCAGAGTGCAATTGCCGAACGAGAACATCGCAATCTTCACGGAGGAGATGACTCGCCTCTTCCGCCACGCCGACCCCGATATGTCAGAGGAAAAGAAAGTTCGGTTCTTGATGCGGGGCGTCAAAGAGCATCTATTCACTGGATTGATGCGCAACCCGCCCAAGACTGTGGCAGAATTTGTTTCGGAGGCCACAACCATCGAGAAGACCCTTGAAATGCGAGCCAGGCAATACAACCGCCGTGCACTGACAAACTACGCCGAAGCTCAAGCTCTAGGCGCCGACGACCTGCACGAGACGATCAGAGCGGTTGTACGGGAAGAACTACAGAAATTATTCCCAAGATCGCATCCTCAGGTGACTTCAATCGCTGAAATAGTTAAAGAAGAGGTTCAGCGATCACTAGAAGTGCCAGAAGTTCCGGTATCGCCTCAACCACAGCCGCAAGCGATGACCTACGCCGCCGTCGCCCGTCGTCAAGGCCCCCCTCCGCGCTCGCGCCAGGGCCCCGTAACGCCGCAGTTCCGTCGTCCACCGCCGCCGCCGCCAGCACGCCCGCCCGTCGCCCAGCGCAGCTCCCAGCGGAAGACGGACATTTGGCGCGCCCCCGACCACCGCCCGCTCTGCTATCACTGCGGGGAAGCCGGCCATGTCTACCGCCGATGCCCATACCGCGAGATGGGCCTACGAGGGTTCGCCGTCAACGCGCCACGTCCACAGCTTGGCGAGCGACCACGTGACATCGCCGACTACCTTGCCGGAGCCCAGTGGCAACCACGACGGCCCTCACGCTCGCCGTCATCAGGCCGCTACATCTCGCCGCATCGCCGCCTGTATGCCGGCCCAACCCGGGGCCGATCTCCCAGCCCATACCCGGGAAACTAAAAGCAGCAACCGATGGAGGTGCGGTTGCTGTACGACGCAATGCCGAAGATCCTCCGCCGCCGCCGACGACGACGATTCGTGAATCATCACGACGAGATATCAGCACGCCGCCTAGCAACAGCCTTGAAGGCACATCGCCGCCGAACGAAGACCTTCCGACGCGACGTAGCAGCAGCAGAGCAAGCCGACGCAGCCGTGATCCGACGCCACGAATTAACCGCAACGCCAGACGCCGGTCTACCGATCTAGACGTGCTCATCGATGGTCATAACGTCACCGCTCTCGTCGACACTGGCGCCGACTATTCAGTTTTCAGTGGCGCGTTCGCCGCCAAGTTAAAGAAGGTGCAGACGGCCTGGCAAGGACCCGATATACGAACAGCGGGAGGTCACCTAATAACGCCGGCTGGAATCTGCACAGCGCGAGTCACGGTAAACAACCGCACTTACCCGGCGAGCTTCGTAATCCTGCAGCACTGCTCCAGGGACGTCATCCTAGGCATGGACTTTCTACACCAACATGGTGCAGTCATCGACTTAAGGTCCAAGTCGATAACGCTTTCAACACACAAAGCGATACCGCCGGATACATGCATCAGTTACCATGCCTTGAATGTGCTTGAAGAACAAGTCACCGTTCCGCCTCACTCCAGCGTAATGATTTCCGTCGGTACGGAAGTGCCTGCAGACATGGAGGGCGTCATCGAGGGCGATCATCACTTACTGCTGTACCGTGAAATTTGCGTCGCTAGAGGCATAGCTGAGCTACGTGCAGGGAAAGCAACGGTGATGCTCACGAACTTCAGCCCCGAATACAAGCACATTAACAAAGGCACCACGGTTGCCTACATCGACGAAATAGTACAAGCCAGCAGTGCTTTCGCCTTCACGGATTCCAGTGCACCCGCAACGACGACTATAATACCTGAAGCAACTTTCAACGTTAATCAGAACCTTCCCAGGCATAAGAAAGAACAACTAAAAGCTCTGCTCCTGCAATACAAGGATTGCTTCTCGTCGTCGTCAAAAGTTCGACAAACCCCTGTCGCCAAGCACCGAATCATAACCGACGAAAATGTCCGCCCACTGCGTCAGAGCCCGTACCGAGTTTCGGCACGCGAACGCGAGGCCATAAGGCAACAAGTCGACGAAATGCTACGCGACGACATCATCCAGCCGTCCAAGAGTCCGTGGGCGTCCCCCGTGGTGTTAGTGAAGAAGAAGGATGGAACCCTACGTTTCTGCGTCGATTATCGTCGCCTCAACAAGGTCACGAAGAAGGACGTATACCCCCTTCCACGGATTGACGACGCCTTGGATCGACTATACAACGCAAAGTATTTTTCGTCGATGGACCTCAAAACCGGCTACTGGCAAATCGAAGTCGACGAGAGGGACCGGGAGAAGACGGCCTTTATAACACCAGACGGACTGTTCGAGTTCAAGGTCATGCCGTTTGGTCTTTGCTCGGCACCTGCGACTTTCCAACGCGTCATGGATACAGTACTGGCAGGCTTGAAGTGGCAGACTTGCCTCGTCTATTTGGACGACGTCGTTGTGTTTGCCTCAAGCTTCGAAGAACACCTGCGGCGCCTTGAAACAGTTCTTCAAGCAATCAAAACCTCCGGACTCACGTTAAAGCCAGAAAAGTGCCGCTTCGCATATGAGGAGCTCTTGTTTTTGGGCCACGTCATCAACAAGTCTGGAGTGCGCCCCGACCCTCAGAAAACTGCGGCCATCTCCAACTTTCCTCTGCCCGCTGACAAGAAGGCAGTGCGTAGATTTCTGGGACTGTGCGCCTATTACAGGCGCTTCGTCAAGGATTTTTCACGAATCGCCGAGCCACTGACGTACCTCACGAAGGCCGACGTCGAGTTCAAGTGGGAGATGCCGCAAATCGAAGCATTTGAAGAACTGAAGCGACGCCTACAATCGCCGCCCATCCTTGCGCATTTCGACGAAAATGCCGATACCGAAGTCCACACCGACGCAAGCGGCGTAGGACTCGGCGCCGTGCTTGTGCAGAGGACTGATGGACTAGAAAGGGTTGTAAGTTACGCTAGCCGGTCTCTATCGAAGGCGGAAGCAAATTATTCCACAACAGAAAAGGAGTGCCTCGCCATCATCTGGGCTACATCAAAGTTTCGCCCCTACCTCTATGGCAGGCCCTTTAAAGTTGTGAGCGACCACCACGCCTTGTGTTGGCTAGCTAACTTGAAGGATCCTTCAGGTCGCCTCGCACGATGGAGTCTGAGACTTCAAGAATTCGACATCACCGTCGTTTACAAGTCCGGGCGAAAGCACTCTGACGCCGACTGCTTGTCTCGCGCCCCCGTCGAACCGCCGCCACAGGATGACCAGGATGACGACACTTTCTTGGGACCCATCAGTGCCGACGAATTCGCCGAACAACAGCGAGCCGACCCGGAACTAAGGAACCTTGTAGATTACCTGGAAGGCAAGACCGTCACTGTGCCGAAGGTGTTCAGGCGAGGATTGGCGTCGTTTTTCTTGCAAAACGACATTCTCCTAAAGAAGAACTTCTCGCCTCTCCGAGCCAACTACCTCCTCGTGGTACCCTCAGCATTGCGTCCAGAGGTTCTGCAAGCTCTCCATGACGACCCAACGGCTGGACACCTCGGTTTTTCCCGCACGCTCGCAAGGATACAAGAAAAATACTACTGGCCTCGCCTCTCTGCCGACGTCGCCCATTACGTAAGGACATGCCGAGACTGTCAGCGACGCAAAACACCGCCGACAAGGCCAGCCGGACTTCTACAGCCGATCGAGCCACCTCGCCGACCGTTCCAGCAGATTGGGATGGACTTACTGGGGCCTTTTCCGACGTCGACGTCCGGGAATAAATGGATCGTCGTAGCTACGGACTACCTCACCCGCTACGCCGAAACAAAAGCCTTGCCCAAAGGCAGTGCTGCCGAGGTAGCCCGATTCTTCGTTGAGAACATCCTCCTGCGTCACGGTGCCCCAGAAGTCCTCATCACCGACAGAGGTACTGCCTTTACGGCAGAACTAACTCAAGCCATCCTGCGATACAGCCACACAAGCCATCGCCGGACCACCGCCTACCACCCGCAGACGAATGGCCTCACCGAGCGCCTAAATAAGACCATCGCCGACATGCTGGCAATGTACGTCGACGTCGAACACAAGACGTGGGATGCCATCCTTCCGTACGTGACCTTCGCATACAACACGGCCGTGCAAGAAACGACGCACATGGCGCCGTTCAACCTGGTCTACGGAAGGAACCCGGCAACGACGCTTGACGCCATGCTACCGGACGTCACCGACGAAGAAAATCTCGACGTTGCCACCTATTTGCAGCGTGCCGAAGAAGGTCGACAGCTCGCCCGCCTGCGCATCAAGAACCAGCAGAGGACCGACAGCCGACACTACAACCTTCGACGACGCTACGTCGAGTACCAGCCCGGTGACCGTGTTTGGGTCTGGACTCCGATACGCCGACGAGGACTTAGCGAGAAGCTGTTACGTCGCTATTTCGGACCATATAAGATCACCCGACGTATTGGCGCACTGGACTATGAGGTCGTGCCAGACGGCATTTCGCAATCACAGCGGCGCCGGGCACGACCTGAAGTCATCCACGTGGTGCGTCTTAAGCCTTTCTACGCCCGCTGACAAACTTAGGTACTTCGTTACTTTGTTATTGTTTTTTGTTATTTTGTTTATTACGCATGGTTTTGTTTTCGCTTTCGTGTTTGTTTGTAGCATCGGGACGATGCTTTTTAAGGGGAGGGTATTGACACGTACACATGTTTATCTTTCACCGGTAGCCGCTTTCAACATTGGCTGACAAATGTTAAACGTTATCGCTCGGCGCAGGACGCGCCTGCATTGGAAGCTTCTCGGACGTTATCAATGCTTCTATCCGTCGTCTGTGGTCACCGACGCCCATGTAATCTGATTGTATGAGCGACGCGAATTGTCTAGAACTTTCTGGAAGACACGCGGGCATCAGGGATTAATCTGGAACCTTCGATGACTCAGGTATAAAAGCCGACGCGTTTCGCCGCTGATCAGATTTTCGACGATCGCCGACTGTGTTCGCCACTATCGTTGTGCTTTGAGTGTACCTTGCTTTTGTGGGCACAGGTTCGCCCAATAAACAACCAGTTTCATCGTACACAGTTTTACGACTGTTTTCTTCAGCGTCACTACTACGTGACAGTATTGTCTAAACTTGCCAAAACTCACTGGAAAATTAAAAATTCTTAATCCGTTCTGCAGCTGTATGTTTTTCATGATTCAGAAAATGCAAGAAATGGGGTGAAATTAAATCTTGAATGGGTAGAATTCATTGGCACCTGGAAGGAACATGGGTCTTTGGCCTTCTTCATAATAGTTTTTCGAGCCTTTATGCAGCGAACCTGACGTTATCAGCAGGTATGAACTGTGTGCAGAACTGAATCTGAGTATTTTGTGTATCTTGGATACGAACTGATGCTCCCCTTATGGACTTGTCACGTAACTGTAGTGCCTAGCTAGCACCCAAAATTGTGGCAACACTAGAAACGGGTGATTTTTTTTCATTTCTAGGGCTTCAGTATTTTTGTTGTGAGCTACTGCCTGGCCTATATCTTGTTAGATTTCATTTTAGTTTCCATTCTTCTTTTTTTATCATATGGCGCACCAAGTGGCTGATCGCAGCGATAACGGTGGTGCGGGGGCATGCGAGTCATGCTCAAGTCAATGACAGAAGGCAACAAAAATGGAAAATGAAATGGAATGTTACAAGATATGGGCCCAACTTGCTTCTTAACCCCCGGGCCAGCTTGGTATTCTTAAGGGGGGACGCTTTCGCATCGCGAAAAATGGCTAAAAAATCGATTTTTTGAAAATCAAATTTTCAGTTTCTATAACTCTTATTCTATCTGATTCCGAAATATCATCACTGAAAACCAAGTAGAAGTGCTCTAAAAAAATGTTGTATCAGCCAAGGTGCCGAAAATTTTCGCGGAAATCGCGAAAGAACGGCGTTTTTAAAGCCACGATATCTCCGGAACGGCGCAGCCGAGCGCCGCCATCTTGGTCTCGTTGGAAAGCGCATTTCTCCGTCTTCAAATTTGCCGCTTCAGCTATCTCCTCCATACAGAAACGAGCACACAAGAAGCCAATGATTGAAGGTCTTGCCGGAGCCACCGATTGGCCGCGCCCGCCACGTGACTCCAACGCGGTTCGCCATTGGTCCGGTGCTCGCTCCGTGACGGCGTCGTCTGCTCCGCTTGTTGCGGTCTCCTCGCGAGCTCCTGACAGTTTCCGTAATCTCGACGAGTGTTAAAGCGGGCGCTATGCGGACATCGCAGTAGCGTGGCCGATCCCCCTTTTTGTGGACGTCTCAGACCCGCGGCTAGGCATTCCGAGCATCGGCGACGCGGACTTCGCGACCAAGCTTCGGGCACGGAATCCTCGGACACGAGGCTAAGCCTTTCGCGCGTAGGCGCCTCCGACTCGGCGACCAAGCACATCGCGCGCGGACTTCTCGGATCCTTGCCTAAGCATTTCGTGCATCGGCGCCTCCGACTGCGTAACTAAGCACATCGAGCGTCGACTCCTCGAGCCCGCGGCTACGCATTTCGCGCGTCGGCACATCGCTCATCGAGAGTCGACACCTCGGACCCGCGGCTACGCACTTCGCGCGTCAGCATCGCGAGCGTCGACTCCCCGAGCCCGCGGCCAGGCATTTCGCGCGTCGGCACCTCAGACTGCGCGACTAAGCTAATCGAGCGTCGACTCCTCGAGCCCGCGGCTAGGCATTTCGCGCGTCGGCACATCGCTCATCGAGTGTCGACTCCTCGAACCCGCGGCTAGGCACTTCGCGCATCGGCACCTCAAGCGTCGACTCCTCGAGCCCGCGACCAGGCATTTCGCGCGTCGGCACCTCGGACTGCGCGATTCAGCTCACCGAGCGTCTATTCTTTGGACCCGCGACCAGGCATCTTGCACATCGGCGCCTCAGACCCGCGACTTGGCACATCGCGCGCCGACTCTATTATCGTATTGCCACGATATCTCGTACCAATACCTATCATACCACCCCTTCATAAAAAGAACCTCATCATGAGCTCTGTTCACTAGGCCACTTGGGCTGGCACAGACACCTGGCTGCAGAAGTGAGGCATCATACAAAAGTACAGGCTGGAAAGCACCTAGCAGCTGCATTGTTGCCTATCTATCAGTGGCTCTCCTAACATCCATAGCCATTGTCAATGGAAGATGATCCAAAAATTCAGTAACATGGTCGATTCTACCAAAAGAAAATGCCTCACTGACTGTACTAGAGACTGCTATCAATGAGGCAGTCTGCAGGTACAACACTAGAACTACTGTATATTTATGCCCACATAGTTCTGCACCTCACTTGGTTTGAAACCCAGGCACCATGCTCTTTGTAGAGCAGCAGTAAAGAATGCCATACAAACATGAAAAACACAGAAAAAAGGCACAGCAGACCAGAGGCCACATGTCCAAGAAGCCCCACATCACAAAACACATCAAAGATTACAAATTGGGTGCATTTTAGAGAACTGAAGAGAAGGGGAAACTTTGAGAGCCGTTTTCTCAAAACTGTTTTTTCGCCTTTTTGCTCAGTTTCTGGAGCTGATTTCTTCGTTACCGTTTAGCCTATTTTGATTCTGTTTTTTTTGTCACTTTCCTTGGACTACAGTGCAGGTCGAGACAGTCTCGCATTTTTATCTTGACTTTTTATAAATTTATGGTGTGGCTATTCGTTCACTCCGAAAGTGTGCAAGGTGCGAAGGTAACTTCAAAAATGACTATCTAAAAAATTTATGTTGCGAAAAAAAAAAAGTAAGACTGTCACGACCTCCAGCAGGCATTGAGCTATGCATTCAATACTCAACGAGCCTTCCATCATGTTTTTTAAGCTCCCCAGGCCCTCCAGAAAGTTCAAGAGAGAAAAATTCTGCTCAATAAAATGTTCTCAAGGTATCACTCTGAAACTTTTATGGAAGTATCAGGGAGACATTCTAAACATTTGTGCCAATTTTCATCAAAATCCATTAAGAAATCGGGAAGTTGATTTTCAAAGCCACGTCCCCCCTTAATGGCATTGCATTAGGTGTCGGTGGGTAAGTCTGCTTGCACAACTTTCCAAGCTTTATTTTGTAGAAAAACACATGCACAAAAGACAGTGGAAAGCTTGGGTATTTGAGGAAACAAGAAAGAACTGCCATATCTAAAGAAAGGACATACTAATAGCAAACAAGGGGTGGTGAATGCAGATGAGAGAAGTAAGGAATAAGTAGATAGATGTAGATACCGAGAGGGAATTGAATTCTGGGGTTTTACGTGCCAAAACCACGATTTGATTATGAGGCACACCGCAGTGGGGCACTTCGTATTAATTTTGACCACCAGGGGATCTTTAACATGCCCCCAGTGCATGAGACACGGGCATTTTTGCATTTTGCCCCAATCGAAATGCGGCTGCCGCGGCTGTGATTTGATACCGCGACCTCGTGCTTAGCAGCTCAACACCATAGCCGCTAAGCCACTGCAGTGGGTGACACTGAGAGGGAGAAAGTGCATGTAATTGTATCTATAACCGGCACCGTATGTGTGTTTGTTTTTCTGCTATAAAATACATCTTTAGCTGCTCCATATTACTGTGATCAAATCATGCTTGCCTATGTCTAAGAATGAAATTTCTAGTTAAGAAAGCTGAATTGTAGTAGTTTTATGTATCTTCCTAGTGAATGCTGTGTTGAGCCGATTACATGCTACTGCTGGGGACAAAGAAGATGTCTTACTGGCATCATCCCTGCCTTGTTCCTGTCTGTGATCTACTTTTTACAGCTCTTGTAGTACAACACTGACACTTGCTTTACCTTGAGATCTTTTTTCACTCGTTTACAGGGAGCACGACACACATTTGGAGAGGCCACAGGCAAGAATATTGCAAACCCGACAGCTATGTTCCTGTGTGCTGCACAAATGCTACGTCATGTGAACCTTCATTACTATGCTACTCTTGTAAAGGATGCAGTGGAGAAGGTCATCAAGAGTGGCAAGGTATGCTTCCATATTTAGATCAGCATAAGTGCCCACAAAGATTTAAATATTTTACAAAGTGAATTCAGGAACAAAAAAAAAAATCTTTTGTCTTTTAAGCATACTCAGCATTACCTTGAACTGAAGATTCATTTGCACTTTAGGTATTCTTTTGTATTGGCACTACTTTTGTATTGGCACTACCATTTTTCTTCACTTTTAGGTTCGTACTCGAGACCTTGGTGGCTATGCCAGCACAACCGATTTCACTGCTGCAGTCATCCAGAATCTCCCACACTAGGAACATGCAAGTGGTCACCCCGGCTAGCATTTGTGCTGTGTAGTTTCCAGTATAGTGCTGTTTGTTCATTGTCAATACTGAGACGCACACATGCTCTTAAAGAAAAGACTTTTAATTAAGCTCCACGCCACAACATGACTCTTTGAGTGCAGTCAGTTGCAGATTGTGGCACGACACCAAAATAAGGTTCTTTGCGCTCATTTAGGTGCATTTTAGATAATTTAAGGAGATTATTACACTATCGGCTGCTATGTTTTCCTGTGAGATTTTGGCAGTCAAGGAATGGAGAAGCCACAGTGAAGCTTTCTGGCAGATGCAGCCTACTCCTATTCCATTCCCTCAGAAGGACTCACATTTTGGTTTTTGTCTAAGGGAACTAGTCTGCAATGTTTTGACTGAGCTTGCTTGCCCTTGGGAGAAATAGTGATAGTGTGTTTGCAGGTTAGCAACAGTGTTGTGACATGCTACACAGGAAACCTGGGTGCTTCGGCATTCTGTTATCTTCTGACTGCATTTTATGCTGAATAAAGTTATCTCCCATTCATCAGAAGGTGCTCTGCCAATCATTGTACTGTGCAGTGCTGGGATACCCCATGGCGAGGAACAATAGAGTTCTGCAGCTTTCAGCGTTGCTTTACTTCCTTTTGATGGTCTTGCACACCCATTCAAGTCCATCCTGAAAAAATGACAAAATTCGAGTTAGGTAACATTTCTGGTGGCATTTCTATCTGGTAACTGAACCACTTCATGATCGAACAATCATGTGATTCTCTGGTGCAGTTTTGGCACACCTGTGTTATGCAAAGGAGATAATGACTATGTGCATGTTGTGAGCACAGCCTCAATGTTCTTTGCACAAAAAGCTCCAACGTCTTGCCTTGTTTCAATAGAGGAAAAACAATATCGCACAAACAAGACATAGGATGCTAGTTCAAACAAGCAACAAGCCATGGAATGAATTTGAGAGGACTGCTCTTGGGGGGGGGTTCCAAATACACTACAGTTACTACGAGTTTGAGGAATTAAGCCTTTGCTTGTTTGTAATGCACATTTCTCTATCAAAGCAATTTCAAGCATAATCCTGAGCACAGTCACAAACACCAGAGTGTGCCTCACAGCTTTCAATTCAGTGCCAGGTTATTGTATATAACAAAGTGTAGGTCCCCAGAGAACAATGTTAGCAACAATCACGTGAGTCTCATGCTACCCTCATGCGTAGAGCAAATGCATTGAAAGGTGGTGCGCTGACTTGAAATGGTGGAAAAAACGTGACTGGAGCTTATTGGTACCTTGTCCAGTTTTACAGCGATAGCTCCTCTCAGTATTTTTAGCATTGTCGTCGTCCAATACATCAACACTGCCACGTACACTGGGGCCGTTTGCCCGGAGCAGCTTCCAGGTGGAGTCGCAAAATGAAAGGTTCATCACTCCTTCATGCTTCTCGGAGACTAAGTTTTCATGTATGCGACTGAGTACATATACCTAGGCGGTGAACCTATGCATTGAGCCCAACTACACTGCTACACACTAAGACAACCTGCGAACGGCATCAAGGCAGGCTGGCAATGTCCTCCATAGGCGAGGGTTGCTGTAGGGGTTCAATCGATATGTAATGGTTTGTGAACTATGGATGGTGATACACGTCTCTGCCCACACTTTTGCCAACAATGTCATTTGCTTGACTTCGCTGACTTGGGAGTGGCTCGAGCAAGGCCAGCGAGTCATTGGATGCCTGGGAAGGGGCTGCCACAGGAACATTTTCAACGAGGCCATCCAAGGGGACCTTCGCTGGTCAAGCTTTGGGAAATGCAAGGGGCACAGCAAGATTGCGTATGATAGGTGACTTGGTGACTTTTGACTTTTTTTGATTGTGTATGATATGCGAGGGCATGCAAGGTGTTCGACTACATCAGTAACGGCTTGCGAATAAGGTGGAGGAAGCACCTGTTATAACTGTTCGGGAAGTTCTGTGTTTTTTGGCAGCCCTATGGCAAGCAGAGAACGCTCAGATGTCAGCAAAGGAGGTAGGGGCTTAGGTGCACCAACGCAAGACAGATGTAGTGAATGGCCATGGATGCTGGAATATCATCACCAGTATTATCCCACTAGAAATAACCATTCATAGGACTATGCTGTAGGTAGGGGTCTTAGTTTTCGGTTTTTATTTCCCCCAAATTTGCCATAATATATTCAGTTTCTATTTCGACCCAAAAATTCTGTGTTTTCTGTGAACATATTTCTTCAGATGAACTTTTACATATGGTGGATAAATTTTTGTGTGGAGCTCACAGGTTTCGTTTGGTGAATGTCTATATTTCACTAACTTAGTTGACAGTGAAATGTGCTTTATAACTACAGATGCTGGTCTTGAACACTGTAGTTGTACCTAATACACAGAATAAAGCAGTCTAGCAAGGGTGCAATACCATACCACAATGCGACTGTGCAGGTATTAATAGTGAGCACTTTTGATATTCGAACACTAATAGAAAGAAACTTTATTCATAGCCATACTCGCTTACAGAGCTGAAAAGAATAATAGAAAAAATTAGTATGTAGATACGATGCCACATTAGCGTCAGTGAACTTGCATAGTTTGTCCATTGCAGTGGCCGCAGCACAAAGACTACAAGGGCTAGGACTCTCCTGACCCCTCTGGGTATCCCACCCTTTCTCATTTTCATTGCAGCAGCAGACAAAATGGACATAAATAAGAAAGAAAAAAAAAAAGGTAAAGATTGCTTGGGTGGCAGGCTGACATGTGACCGTTACCTCGCCAGGCTCCTTCATCGGATCACATGTAGGCTTTTGATGTGCCCATTTGCTGCATTGCTGTCTTAGCTCTCTGGTAAATTGACTTAATTTGCTAGCTTTTTTTCGTTAGAAACTAAATTCAGGGAAAGAATGTGGACATACTTTATTTTGGTTTAAACCAAAAACGCTGAACCCCAGCTGTAGGGCATGTAGCAAAAAGGAGAAGAGTATTGAATATGTGGTTAGGTGATCAAAAAGCCTCCCAACTTTGCCGCCACTAGATACTACTATATAGGGTAGCTTGTATATAGTACAGGCACTAGGGTAGCTGGTAGATGTCATGCAGCAGGAGTAAGACAAACACGGCTACAATAAATGTTGAGTGGTGTGAGGAACTTGAAAAAGGAGTAATGGTGCTGGCACTAACGTTCACAAATTTTTGCCATTCTGTGCTATAGAAATTGGAGATATAGTCTGTTGGAAGTTAACTAGAGGTCAGTGGGCCGATTGGCATTGGGGGCCTACGGTAAAACCACTTAGTGTACTAGAATCTAACTGCAGCCTTGTATGCATGGCATGCATCTCTCGTACCAACTCTGTTCTCAAACTCGCGGCAGTTACCTTTGCTGAGTTTCGCGGGAAAGCGGCGGCGAAAATGAATTGCGAAAATCCTCGAACGGCGATGTCTATAAATATTGTTACAAGCCACCTCCTTGGATTAATGAAGAAGATGACGATTGCTGGGACATTGCGTGTGTTCTGCCATCTTGAACATCTCTGTAAATAGTCTGTTTGTATACTGTGCTTCTCTTTTAATCTATTTGAAGCCCCATCACACATCTGCTCGCCAAGAACGTCGCTCTGCCTAGCACCCTCGTGACTGTAACTGGCAATCTCATCTCCATTCCCATTTTAAACTTCAGCGCCTCTCCTCAACTGATTCCGGCAGGCACGTCACTCACCACCATCACTGCTGCGGAAGACTGCGAAATTTGCACGGTTAAATCCCACCAGTCCCTCCAGTTCGTCCTTCATTTGCACCGCAACCAGTTCACCGCGCGATGCCTTTGTCGGAATAATCCCTGCTGATCTTACTCCTGCTCAGGCTACTGACCTTCGCCACCTCCTGGAGTCATATGACCTTTTCAACTTCGACGATCATTCTCTGAGCCGAACGTCTGTTGTCCAGCATCGAATCGACACAGGGGATGCAAGCCCTATCAGCCGCCGTCCCTATCATGTCTCCCTTGCCGAACATCGTGTGATCCAAGGCGAAGTTGACAAAATGCTCACAAAAGGCGTTATCGAACCTTCTTCCAGTCTATGGGCGTCCCCTGTGGTGCTAGTCAAAAAGAAAGACAGCAGCTGGTGATTTTGTTTGACTACCGATGCTTAAACATCATCACGTTTAAGGACGTATACCCACTGTCCCGAATCGATGACGCCTTGGACTGCTTTTACGGAGCCACCTACTTTTCTTCCATTGACCTGCGCTCCAGATACTGGCAGATTACCATTGATACCATAGATCGTGAGGAGACTGCGTTTGTCAGATCAGATGGACTTTACCAGTTCAAGGTTATGCCTTTTGGATTGTGTAATGCCCCCGCAACCTTCGAGAAAACGATGGATTCTTTCCTTCGGGGCTATAAGTGGTCTACTTGTCTTTGCTATCTAGATGACGCGATTGTCTTTTCGCCTACTTTTGAGAACCACCTGACCTGCCTGTCGGCCATTCTTAATGTGTTTCGCTGCGCTGGCCTGCAACTTAACTCCTCCAAGTGTCGTTTCACTCGACGTCACATCACCGTTCTCGGTCACCTTGTTAGTGCTAGCGGTGTCCAACTTGACCCCGACAAGGTGCGTGCCATCCAAGACTTTCCTGTTCCTCGCTCAGTCGGAAATGTCCGGAGCTTTATCGTCTTGTACTCTTACTTCCACCGCTTTGTCAGGAATTTGGCCGACATTGCCCAGCCGCTTATTGACCTACTCAAGAAGGACATCTCTTTTTCTTGGGATCATGAGCAAGATACCGCATTCACCACCCTGATCAGTTTACTTACATAACCACCCAATTTGACACATTATGACCTGCCGTCGGCCCCTACAGAAGTTCGCACCGACTCTAGTGGCCACGGCATCGGTGCAGTCTTCTCCCAACGCCAGAACGACAAGGACCGTGTCATTGCAATTTTTCAATAACTGACCGCAAATGCCTCGCTTTAGTCTGGGCTGTGGCAAAATTGCTCCCTTACTTATACAGCCGCACATTTTCTGTCATCACGGACCACCATGTCCTTTGCTGGCTCTCGTCACTGAAGGATCTTACAGGAAGGCTCGGTCACTGGGCTTTATGGCTACAGGAGTACACCTTTGACGTTCTGTACAAGACTGGCCGGATGCACAAAGATGCTGACTGTTTATCAAGCTACCCTGTCGACCCTCCCAACACTGCTGAGCGTGATACCGGTGATTTCGTCATAGCTAATGCAGATTTGGCCAACATATGCGCTGAACAGACAAGCGACAACACGTTACGATCTATAATCGGCCGCCTCTATTCTCGTCAGTTGCTGCTTCTGTTTCAACTTCACGACAATGTTCTTTAGCATTGTAGTACCACTCCCGATGGCCCAGAAGTTCTGCTTGTTCTGCCAAAGCAACTTCGTGCTACTGTTCTCAAAGAACTCCGCAATGCCCCAACCACTGGCCATCTTGGAGTGTCCTGCACATACGCCCGCATGCGGTGCCGGTTTTCCTGGCCTGGTCTGTACCGATTTGTTCGATGCTACGTTGCTGCGTGTGACCTTTGTCAGCAACGTAAACGGCTCTCGGCGTTGCCTGCAGGCCTTCTACAGCCCATTGACATGCCCAAGGAGCCATTCTACCACATCTGTCTTGACCTCCTTTGTCCATTCTCTACGTCTGCTTCAGGGAACAAGTGGATTGCAGTTGCGACCGACTGCACTATGTGGTATAGCATCACTCGAGCTTTGCCGACTAGTTGCGCCACTAACGTCGCCGATTTCCTCCTTCATAATGGTGCCCCTAGGCAACTGCTCACAGACCAAGGCTGCTGCTTCTTGTCCAATGTTGTCGATAACCTACTCTGTTCCTGTTCTGTGGAGCACAAGCTCACTACTGCATACCACCCACAGACCAACAGGCTCACTGGGAGGCTGAACCACTCCTTAACCGATCCACTGGCGACATACATGTCTGACGATCATCGGGACTGGGACAGCACTTTGCCATATGTCACATTCGCGTACAACTCATTGTCATGACACCGCCGGTTTTCCCCATTTTACCTACTGTTTGGCCACCACCCTAGGGTGCATTGCCCTGCAGCACAGAGTATGCCTGCGATGCTGCCGCCCGAGCTCATCTGGAATGTCAGATCGCTCATGAGCGACTATCCGACTCACAATTATTCCAAAACGACCGCTATGACCGCCACCACCGACACCTCAGCTTTTCTCTGGGATCTTTTGCACTTCTCTGGACTCCATCTCACCGTGTAGGTCTTTCCGAAAAGCTTTTGTCGCGTTACACCGGACCTTGCAAGGTTTTACAGCAACTTAGTGATGTTACCTATGAGATCGCACCACTGGACAGTTCTTCATCATCTACCCTGTCATCTTGTGAAGTCATGCACGTATCCCGGGTGAAACCATACTTTTTCGCTGCCTCCTCCTTGTGTAATTAGTCTGCGCCAAGCTGGCGCTCCGCCCGCCGGGGAGGTTAGATGTTATGAGCCACCTCCTTGGATTAATGAAAAAGATGACGATCACCGGGACGTTGCGCGTATTCATTCCGCCATCTTAAACATCTCTGTAAACAGTCTGTTTATATACTGTGCTTCTCTTTTGATCTATTTGATGCCCGGTCACAATATGAAGCCCTGCCCAAGTGTGTTCCTATCTGATGTCTGTGAATGCATATATTTGCTGAAATTATTGCTCTTAGAAGGCGATGTTGAACTGAACCTCGGGCCACCTAAACAGGATCCTAGCCAGTCCGATCACGATGTCGTCTCCCTCTTGAAAGTGTTAAACGAAAAAATTGACAAAAACTGTGGCGAAATAGTCTCCCAGCTCAATGAAGTCTGGCAAACACAATCAAAGCTTGAGCGTCAGATGACTAGTAAGAACGATAGTCTTGTTGCCGTTGAAGAAAAAGTAGCTGCTTCGCAGGCCCCTAGTGCGCTCGACATTGCCCAGGAAGTGTCCGAGGCTGTGCAGAATAAATCAGAGGCACTTCATAGACGACTGGACAACGTCGAAGACAGTTTACGGTGCGATAATCTAATTTTCCACGGCTTAACTGACGCGCAAAACAAAACATGGGCTGAGTCTGAACAGCTTCTGTGTGAGACACTGCTTTCTGGAATAAGCCTTCGGCTACCCAATGAGGTAATAGCTCGTGCACAATAGCTACGTAAATTTTCATCCAATCGATCTCGTCCTATCATAGTCAAGTTTTCGAACATTAAGATTCGGGAAACTATTTTTTACGATAGAAGAAAAATGAAAAGTTTTGGGGTAAATGTTACAGAACATTTTTGCCTGTCAACTCAGAATTCGCGTAAAAAACTTTTGGAATTTGGACAGGCATGTGGAGAGAAGTTTGCTGTTTGTCAGAACAAGTTGTTAATAAAGAATAAGTGTTACGTCTACATTTCAGCATTAGATAGCGTCTGTGAATATCACATAAATAACGAGGCATCTTCACACAGCCTTCACAGTAACACCCCTTAGCTATCTGCTTCTGGTCATGAGCCTACAAATAACATTTGCGTTTTGTTCTCTAACATTCATAGTGTTGTTAATAAGCGTGATTGTGTAATCTCGTCGACACATACAGTGCAGACATAGTGGTCCTCACAGATACCTGGCTGAATTCTAAGATATCTAATGATATTCAAACGTATAGCCTCACTGGCTTTACTCAACAATAAAACAATAACAAAGCATAGACGTTTTGCCACCTATGCGGGTGGCATTGTCAGTACAAAAATGGCGTCCCATGAAAGAGTACATCAACTTATATCTTGCCGTAAAAATTCGGCAAAGGACCACGATTACTGTTGCATGCATTTTGATTATGACGGATGAACCATGATTCGATGAATCATGGTTCATCCGTCATATACGGGGTCAGATCCTTCAGTAGATGTAGATTTCCGTTGTTTTCACTTCAAATTGGTTGTACTTTACTGCATCACTCACTACGTACGTACAAAAACAAAGCGCCCTCCAAAAAATAATCCATGGATCACGCGAGAAGTAATTCAAGCAAAGCGAAGTTTGATGTAACATTACCTAATTTTCTTGTTAATAATCCGCAGAGGTTCTGGAATTACTTTTGTGCCAGCAAAACTGTTACATCGGATCTCCTTCCCGAAGAAAGAACTGCTAAGGCTAACGCATATAACTATTTTTTTCGGTCAGTGTTTACTAGGATGATATTATTCCCGCAATTATAATGTAACATTACATGAAAATCGATAAACTAGACATTACGGACGCTGGTATTTTCAATCTACTGCTTCAACTTGACCCCAAGAAAGGTAGTGGCCCCGATGATATACCTAATACTTTCCTCAAAAGATATGCAGAGTGCTGTAGTAAATATCTTGGGCTAATTTTCCGGAAATCACTCGCGACCACAATTACCTCATGATTGGAAAATTGCAAAGGTAATCGCGATCCACAAAGGAGGTGACACAAGATTACTTTCAAATTTCGGACCCATTTCACTAACTAGCACATCATGTAAACTTCTCGAACACATAATCTCAAAGCACATGACAGTATTCCTAGAGTGCATAAATTTTTTCTCTCCCAAACACCATGGTTTTCGCAGTCGTTTATCAATGGTAACTCAACTAACAGAACTGGCCCACGATCTTGCTGTTACAGTTAATAACTGTGGTCAAACTGATTTGATTCTACTTGATTTATCTAAGGCTTTTGACTGTGTGTGTCACAGCAAATTAATAGCTAAAGTTGAAAATGTTTTTGGTATAGGAGAACTTTCTGCTTGGATAAAAGGCTTCTTAAGCAACCGCTCGCAATTTGTCGTTTACGAAAAAAACGCTTTCCAACACATTTGCAGTAACAGCCGGAGTTCCTCAAGGGTCTGTTCTGGAACCATTGCTTTTCCTACTCTATATTAACGATATCACAGCTAACATCAAGTACAATATAAATCTATTCGCGGACTATTGCATCATTTACAGAGAAATTAATCATTACAATGATCATATTGAACTGAATGATTCTCTAGCTGACATAGGTAATTGGTGCTCTAAATGGCAGATGAAAATCAACATACAAAAGTCCGTGATTATGACTAACCTGAAAAACGGCATCATCCATCTTTACGTACGCAATTAACGGCACTCAACTTAACAAGGTTGAAGAACATAAATATCTAGGCATTACATTAACCTCGAAGCTCAAATGGGACAAACATATCAGTAACATAATCTCAAAGGCGCTGCGCAAACTATTTTTCTTAAAACGAAGCCTGGCGCTCGCAACCATGTCAACGAAGCTGCTAGCCTACACATCATTTGTAAGGCCTGTTCTCGAATACGCTAACACAGTCTGGTTTCCGCATACACTGACTAACATAATCAAGCTAGAATCAGTACAAAGAAAAGCTGTGAGGTTCATCCATAACAAATATAAACGTACAGACTCGCCAACAACTTTTAACCAAGTCCGGTTTGCAAACACTATCCACAAGAGTGAAACACGCTCACTCAAAATTCTTGTTTCAACTACTGAAAAATAACTGTAGGATAGATACCTCCAAATACATTTCATTTTCCCAGGCTCGACCTACACGCAATAAGCATGCGCACACATTGGCAGAATACATATGTAAAAATGACAAGTTTAAGTATTCTTTTTTCTCGCTCGCAATAGCACAATGAAACCAACTTGACGCTTCTATCACCAACATCGAATCATTATTTGAATTTATCTCACGCATAGAAAAAAACTGTGTGTGCGTAAGAGTACCTATGCATGCAAGGGCATCGGCACAGATTTCTTTGTTCGCTTGGAAATTTTAATAAACATCCTTATTTAGGATAGCTTATTTGTTTGTCATACTGATTTTCAACGTTCAATGCTTAAATTTGTTACTTCTGTTTCATTACTTGCCCCTTGTGATACCTGTGCTCCTTGGCCATCTTTCGTAAAGCTTCATGTACTTTTTTTTCCTTTCTTTTTTTCCTTATTACTATTTCGTTTGATCTTAATATCGTATTTATTGTATAGATTGTATAACTTACACTGCATATATCGTTTTTTGTATGACCTGCATTTTGTTTGACTTGCACTGTACAGAAGAATTATTGTACTGCCCAACTGCCACACTCTCGAAAGAGAGCAGCAGTATTGAAAATAAATAAATAAATATGTACTGATGCAAAATGCTTGACTCACTTTAGCTTTTTCTTTACTGTATGCTGTCAACCAAATAATTGCGCTACGGAGCCTCAACTCCCCTTGAGAGTGCAACAGATTACATATTCGAACAGTTGAGAAGGCGCACAATACAGTGTGGGTTCGGACGGGATGTCGTGGAAATCTGAGGCAGTGGTCTCGTGGTACTACACCACTGATGCATGCACACACGCTATGACTGACACTGGATTGAGCGCTTGGCGGGATAAGAGGGGAAGGAAGGTGATCTGGAGAGCGCAGCCAGCTTTCGTTATATGGTCTTCAGCCACTGCTTCAGAACGACAGGCCTGCGCGTGAGTGGCTTGTGATACCTTGTGGCCATCATCTGTTGTTTCTATGCCATATGGAGTCGCCAGTTTCACTTCAGAAGCCGCACTTCACTTGACGCACGTTTTGGACTGGCTGCATTAAAGATGTAAGTATATATTGCGCTCTTAAGGAATAGAGGCTTCATATCGTAATTGCAGAATTCACAGCTATCTAAAAAGGAAAGCGAGACATTCGTTTTATACAATGAGCGAAAAGGGACGATGGGAGACAACGCAAGGAACGACAAGTAGGCAGAGCTGTCATGGCTGATGAAAATTTATTTCGGCACAGGCGCCAGCTTTTGTGTCCGTATTCCTTTTGCACATGGTTTATAATAGGGGTGGGCGAATATTCGAAGTTTCGGATACGAATCGAATATTTCACACTGACTATTCGTATTCGTGTTTTTGACAGCCTAGTAATGTACCAGGATTAGTTTTTAAGCTATACAATCGGTGATGTTTTCCTTGCAATGTGCTTTTTTACATGTGTCTATGGTGCACAAGTCCCTCAATAGCTTTTTTTTTGCAACCTCAGATCTTTTTTTTTTTTTTTCGGAAACCATTTATTTGATATTTTGGAAATCTAGTCGTACGTACAGCCGCCATTCATTCTTGGAGAGGTTGTTTGCAACCAGGCTTTAAAAGTGGTTGAGAGGATATTCGTGTAATTTTTTAAATGACAAATTAGTGATCTTATGTGTATAGCTAATCCTTTGTACCTGATATAATTAGCTGTCTCTTTTGCACTAGTCAGTACAGGTGTGGTACCTAACAATACCGGAATACATATTCCTGCTGTAAATATATGCTTCTACGTTTGACTATTCTTTGTTCGATTCAATTTGATACTTACTATTCGTATTTGAAAATTTTGATATTCGCCCACCTTTAGTTTATAATGAATCCGTTCCGACTTGCCCAACTTGGAAGTCGTTCTACAAGCGATACATTATAAACAATACTCCTTCAACAAAGTAAATGTAGCATCGCGATGCAATGCGCTCGGAGATTTCCCCTAAGTGTGAAACAGACTGTACCTATGGCTATGTCATGGTACATGTAACGACGATGTCATTAACGACTATGTCATGTAACGACGATGGCATTTGTACTTCAGCGAAGTGTTAAAGCGTGATTAACTTGGACGATAGTGAAGTTAGCAGAACGTTTCATTGTTTCTACGTAGCGTAAACTGCTACCAGGAAATTGCTGGGGAAAGTGGGTCGGTCCCGGATATAGTGCAGTCTGACACGGCGCCTCAAAGCGCGAGTTGTCACGTGGAAAGACGACGAGAAAGTAGCACGTGGCGCGCGCGTCCACTGTTTCAAAGAGCTGGCTGCATTTCGAACGAGGGAAGTTATGGTTGCGATCGTGGCCTAGTGGTTAGAGCACCGGGCTGCTGTGCTCTACGGCAGCGGTTCGGTTCCACCATTGGCCACATATTATTTTTTATTAAAGCGAGCCGAGACAGGAACCTGCCTACCACAAAGTGCTAAGAATGATGCAAAGACTGTTTCGCAAAAAAAAAAAAAATAAAAAAAAAATAAGGTATACATTACGCCAGTAATGCGCGCCGGTTCTCGCCTAGTACTTTAAGGGGCTTGTGGGGACAGGTCTACCGAATAGCTGCAGCTGGCACCTTCTGAGCGGTGTCGATGGCCGCGGGAAGGTTCTGAGTGGCAAGTCGTTGAGCGTTCTCCTGGAGCGGTGTCATACAACAACGGTGTTAGACATCCGCGTTGACGTACCTTGAGTCCCTCGCCGGAGAGCGCACTGCAGGCCTGTATCTGCCAGGGCCGGTCGCGAACGGCGGGCAGGTTGAGGCCGTCGGCCAGCTCAGCGGCCGGCGCGCTGTGCACCAGGTCCTGTTTATTGGCCAGCACGAGCAACGGCACTCCCAGCAGCTTGTCCTCAGAGAGCAGCTCAGCGAGCTCCACGCCTGTCTCCTCGAATCGCGCCCTGTCCGAGCTGTCGATCACGTACAGCTGCACGAGGAACGCTTCAGAGCTGTGTGCGTCGGAACGGCAGCACGCCGGAACGGCAGCACGACGAGACAGAGAAGTACACGGGCAGGTGTTGCGACAGTGCGTGAAGGAAGAAAGTAGTCAAAAGACAGGGGTAACAGAAGGCAAGGTAGCTGTGGTCGATGAGGTCGTCTGCCAGGAAAGGCGCGATTGATGGAAGGGCTGTGCGAGGTGCGGAAAGTGGCGAAGGCCACTGAAGAAGAAAAGAGTTGTGAGGGAGAAATAGTCGTGTAGCGGCTGGGATTTTGAATGAAGAAGGTATAGAACGAAAAAGTTGCCTCTACGAAAAAGTATACAGAAAAGACTAGACAAAAAAAAAAAAAAAAAAAAAAAAAAAAACAAGAAAGAAAGAGGGAGGGAGGGGGGGGGGAGGTAATGCGCGAAAAAAGGGAAACCGCCTCCGCATTCGATGGTCGCAATCGACGGCCATCGACATGCATCTGCCTTTGCTGTGAGCAAAGTTCATTTGAAAAGGCTAAGAGAAGAGCTTAGGTGTTTATCGAAACATAACAGAGCTATTCACGGGTGAGATGCCTAAATTCGTCGACGACATGCGCGATCCTTACGACGTCCTTTACAGCTAAATGCAATTTCTTCCTGTTGGGCTTCCTCGATAAATTTTTCCTGTCGAGAAAACGCATAAGCGCCATGAAAGGACGTCGTCGTACAACTACGAGGGAGATACACGAGACGCAACTAATAGCCGAGTTCGCAGCGACGCGACTTCTTCAGCGGCCGCTGCCAGGTTGACTATATAGTTATGCGACGCTCTTCACATTTTGTGCAGCCTGACGCCCTCGATGGTAGCAGCTCAGCGCCGTTCACGACTTCTACAGTGTCGCTGCGGTCACTGCTATGCGACATGGTTTACACGCAGCGAGATTTGCTCAATACTCCAAGCCCTAGAACATTTTGACGGGGAAAGAGCTAAGGCTGTTTTAAGATCGTCAATTTGGAACAACAGTTAGGTCCTTGTTGGTCAAAACTACATGAATGCTGGATATAATTGGAGAACTTACTGTTACTAAATGTACTAATTGATGCTTACTAATTTACTGGTAAATAAAATGAATTGAACTTGATTTTTCTTCGACAGGAGGGTTCAGGCTACTCGACTAGTGCGAGGAATATTGCCCCGTGGACGTGGCAGGCACGTATAACCGCCGCGGCAGATCGGTGAATACGATGTCTCTTTATTGGGTGAACTTGTACCTTCTATAGAAACAATACAGCTTGGCCGCGGTGATATAGCGATAATGCAGTTGTCGATCGTCGGATTGAATGACCAAAGGTTCGCGGGTTCGCTTTGCGACCGCGGCGGCCGCATTTCGATGACGGCGAAACGTTCGTGTACTTAAATTTAGGTGCTCGTTAAAGAATCCCAGGTGGTCGCAATCCGGAGCCCTCCACTACCGTTCCTCTCTTTAGCCCCAGTGTTATTTTGGGATGTTAAGCCTCATTAATCAAATAAGAATAAACGACAATGGCTTCCTATCGGCCCCTGTGTATACCACTTCAGAGAGTATTCTTGATTGACCCATGTTGATTGCGTTTAGTATAAAACGTAGTCGCGTATAGGCCTGTCTCTCTAGGAATATAAGAATAACTGATGCATCAAGCTTGTCTCGGCCAAGAACTGAAACGTAATCAGTACTAATTACACTGGTAGCATTGCGAAGAAAACAGATGATAATATCTGAATAATGAACAAAGAGCCGCACAGACCAGCACATCGGTGTTCTCGAAGTAGTTCTGCCAGTAAGGTCGAATCTTGCGCTGGCCGCCTATATCCCAGACGTTGAGTTTAAAGCCTTCGGCTTGCACGCTCTTGATGTTGAAACCCTGCAGCAATGACAGCAGTGGACGGTACGCCATTGTTACGGGCCGTGCTAGTGTGTGAAAAATCGGCTTCACAGCTATGTGCTTGTCGATTTGCATTTTCGTGTTCTTTGGTACTCGAAAGTGAAAATTAATTATTTGATGTAGATTGCACGTGTATGTATTTATCCCGCCCGATATAGTATATCTTTACTGTGGCATAAAGCCTATGAAGACAATGACCGTTGCATACCGTGTGTTCCAGCACAGGTAGAAAAAAATTGTAGAGGCACTTTATTGTAGGTAAAGATGAGATTTTCATGAGTGTGGCCGTCATACTTGAGTCGCGCGAAGTGATTTGTTTAACCACCTAATTATCCATGTTATTACAAAAGTTGCTCATTAAGATTGAAGACACATTTTGCAATCGCGGAATTGAAACCAATCACTGCTCATGCCATATGTCCGTTTGACAGAAGACCAAACAAGCTCCGGCTTGGAAATATCTGTCCATAAAATGCGCACCGAAATGGATTCTCATTCCGCGTTTTTCTTGTTTCCCCAAAGCCTTTCTTGCGCACGGTAGAACAAAACTCCCTGGAATGACAATGATTTTCATGGCGCATTTTGACGGCAGATATATCGAAACTGGTGCTAGTTTAATGATTCATATACTGAACGGACGTGCTTTAAACGCCGACTGGCTTCAACTGCGTGATTACCATGTGCGCTCTAAGGTTACCAAGAAGTCAATTACCGAAATAACTCCGCTTCGGTGCCCTTCATAACCCTGCAGATGCATGTGGCTTTGGGACATAAAACCCCATTGATTGTTCTTACTAGGAACACATCGAAAGCGCCTGATAGCGTTAAATACATGGGTCACTCACGGGACAGCCACAACCACAAATAGCCAGTGACCTTTACTTGCTGCTTGCATAGAGTTTTTACAACGCTTAGACTTGCATTGTCGTAGCCCATTACTGTGCCCAAAGCATGATTTGGACACCCGCCGTGGTTGCTCAATGGCTGTGGTGTTGGGCTGCTGAGCACGAGGTCGCAGGATCTAATCCCGGCCACGGCGGCCGCATTTCGGTGGGGGCGAAATGCGAAAACACATGTGTACTTAGACTTAGGTGCGCGTTAAAGAACCCCAGGTGGTCCAAATTATTCCGGAGTCCCCCACTACGGCGTGCCTCATAATCAGATGGTGGTTTTGGCACGTAAAACCCCATAATTTAATTTTTAATAATTTATTCAATGCTTGCAACAATTACACGTTAGATATCTTTAGTGGGTGTTTAACAAATATACCATATTAAATTACTTTTTCTTTTATTCATTCGACACATAATTTTAGTGGACTGGAGTCATGCTTGATATTACAAATCTGCTCGAAGACTGAGTTGTGCTCCAAGGACTTTAATCTGCCTGAGCTGTCCCAAATAAAATTCTGAGGACCGCTTCCACCGTTGCTTTAGGAAAAAGCTGCTCGTTCGTGGTGTTTTAACTCAATATGCGGCAGGACATCTGAGTTTCAGATGGCTTGCGACATGAACTTGCACATGGTCCGGATTCACAAAAGCGCTTGTGCAGGTAATTTCGGTCAGTTATAACTGGCTATACTGACTAAGCTTACATGGAACGGAACGTTCGTGAATCCGGCTGATGGTATGGAAGTTCTTGTCGTAGGCATCCTAAACTCAGATGTTCTGCCGCAGGGCCAACTTGTGCTAAAGCAGGACGAGCGAGCGGGTTTTCTAGAGCAACGGTGGGAGCAGGTGCGTCGTCATTATTTGGCGGTTAAATTGAAAGGAAGGGATGTAATGGGAGAGAGTGGATGGTGGGGCTTTCACTTGCCTGCCACTGAGCTGTGTGGCTGATTATGTGCTGTATCCTCTGCCCCCCCTTCACTTCTAACGTCACTGGGATAAAGGCAATGGGAAGGAGCTACGCCAGCCCCCCTTGGGACCATCGAGGGCTGGCGTGGCTCTAGGCGTCCGCCTTGAGCGACACAGTTGCAGTGTTCCTTTCTACCTCCCACGCACACATTCTTAGCGAGCACTGTCGCGTATAATACAAGCCGGGCTCTTGATTTTCCAAGGTGCCAACAACGGCCCCGCGTGCAAGCAGTATACCGTTCACTGTGAAAGTGATCCGTCGGTTTTGCAGCATGCTCACGCACACCTTCGGAAGATCGCTCGCACTGCATCGAATAATTAAGGTACCTGTGTCGGTGTGATGTGGGTGATGTCTTCCGACGCCAACTTCTTGAGGATGGTTGTCTTGCCGGCGTTGTCCAGACCCAGCAACAAGATCCGCAGCTCGCGGTCGGGCGTCGACTTGAGCTTCCTAAGCAGGGCCAGGAGTCCCTGCGGGTGACTACGCCTCAGAATACGCGCGCTGGGTGTAGGCGCGACATGTGCTTCTTAAGTGGATGAAATCGCAGCAAATTTAATTAATTCATTCGCGTGTGAAATTCGCAACTATTTTACATGATACGCCAGCCAGCTGCGGGAACGAGCCACCCAGGCAGAGTTGTCTGTCAGACAACTGAAGTCACGCTGCTGCTCGCAACATATGCTTCCATATATTACGCTGTACGAAGCCTTCTACGCCAATGCTTACCGCAGCGCAATACACTACAGCATTCCATAACGTGCTACTGATAACATTGAGTCATACCGCATAAATAGCATATACGGCATAATATATGAAATGTGCGTACGCTGCCATACACCGTAATATAGCATGTCGCACGCGCTGTGCCATTTCACCCGGACACTGTTTTAAAGCGCGAGCATCCAAAGTGTGTACTTTCAGCAGCACGCGCCTCTCGTTCCATAACTCGCTGTGATTTCCTCGAAGCGCAATGAGAGGCAAAACATTAGCACTCGTCCGGTGATGGAGATTGTCGTTTGGGCATCTTCCGGCGGACGAGCGTGCATGATTACAAAGACCCGGAAAGTACCCGAAATCCACTGCTGAATATCTGCGGGTATCCAGCGGACGACGGCGCTCGTCTGTATGCGAGCAGCACGCGATCAATGCGCCTCTCACCATTTCTCAGCGTTGCGCGACGCTCGTTCTGGAAGGGGCCTTCTCCGACGCCCGGGAGGGAGATCGGGGAGGCCAGTGAAGTGATCCGGAAAACAGAGTGAGAGAAAAAAAAAAATGGCGCACCCTCAGGACTGTCTGGAACGGGGCATTGGGGCAGTGCCTTCACAAATGGTAGCGCCTTCTGCCTTCGGTAACCATTTCGCGAACCTCACACCCTTCCCAAACGGGATCCCGACGAGCGCGTTGTCTAGGCAACGACCAAACAGTCTCTGGGCCAAAATGGACACATGGCCACTGGAACCAGAGGAGAGCGACGAAACGGTATAACGCCGGTGACACAGTTTCACTCTCTGCTTGCGCGGAAATGTGTGCTCCGTGAACGCGGCTTTAGCGCAGAGCGTGACACTTCTGTCGTGAGTCTGTGCACATCTAATGCGTCGAGCTTTAGCGTTGCGTGGCGCTCGTGGCGTCGTACTGACACTTGGCGAATTCCGCCTTTCGAAAGTTGAGCTTCATGACTCAGTGTCATCGCATGCAGTTCGGCGATGTGGGGTGCACAAAGTACAGGAGAAGGACACTTGACTCAGCGCTAATTATTGCGTTATTCTAATTTCAGGAACCGGCTGACCTCAGTACACCGGCGTTCTTTAAGCTCGCAGAATTCGGTAAGATAATTTACATGAATTGCCATTTTTTGCTAAACAAAAAATAAAATAAAAATAAAATAACGGTTTCACCTCTAAGATTCCTTAAGAGTGCAAGAGGAACAGCGCGCGGCACAAGAAGAGTGGGACAAAGTAACGAATGTTGTCGGTAAGCGCCTTATGTCTCTCTGTGTAACTTGCAAAAAACGCCTTATTTGTTGTTCTTTTAGGTATAGGGACTGTGACATTTTGTTCGCGTATTATCACGTATGAAGAAGCTCTTTGCTACTTCAAGGATAGAGACCTGAGTTCCTACATGGTAAGCTTGCTGAGTAAAACGTGCATGCTATAACATCACATGTTCGAGTTCATTAGAAACCTGCTTTCGCACGCAGTCTGCCATCAGGCCTGTGATCCAGCGGAGAGGGATCAAATTGATTTTACACTGCCTTTTCGGTCCGCCGCGCTTGAAGTTGGGACTAGTGCCGGCTAGAGACTTCACTTTCGCCTTGGCTCAGTGTATGCTTGAGTTTCGCATCTAATAACACCAGCTCGGGCAGCGTGTGAACAAGTCGTAACACGTGCTTTTTTATGATCCTCTCAGGTCCGTTCGATAACGAGAACACGCTGCATTTGGAGATTCTGCAGACAATCTACAGGAAACTCACGAACACTGTGTATGACTGCCCGAGGTACGGCAGTCATTGGGAGAGAATCGGGTTCCAAGGTAGCAAGCTTTCTTGCAATGGCCAGTTTCCGCGCAGATTCCGAATATATTGTCACTCTGCAGGAAACGACCCGGCTACTGACTTGAGGGGCGTCGGTCTACTTGGTATACTGCACCTTCTCTTCTTGACTACAGGCTTTGGGAACATAGAACTCGTTAACGACATTTACAGCCTTTCCCGAGATCGAGAACAGGTCTGTGTCCATTTATCGCTGAAATGATGTAATAGGTTGTAAAAAAAATCACACCCGCAAATAATGCTGGCCTTTGCGTTGCGCCATGTTTGCCCCCTTACACACTGCTTTTGACCTATATTTCAGCCCTAATTTCTCCTGCCGGGAGGGGGGGGGGGGGGTTAGCACGGTGCACGGTATCATTACATAGCTAAATTTATTTCTCTTGAGCTATATTATTATCATATTAGCTATTTCATAAATTACGAAAAGGAATTTGATTCAGTAGAGATACCAATATTCCTGGAGGCCTTGCGTAGTCAAGGAGTACCGAAATCATGCGTAAATATCTTCGCAAATATCTATAAAAGCTCCACAGCTATGATAATTCTCCAGAAGAAAAATGGAAAAATACCGATCAAGGAAGGGGTCAGACAAGGAGACACAGACTCTCCAATGCTATTCACTGTGCGTTTAGAAGTATAGCATCCAAGCTATTAGACTGGAAAGGATTAGGAGTGACGGTCAACTGCGAATATGTAAGCAACCTGCGATTTTCAGATGACATTGTCCTGTTCAGTAACACAGTAGGGTTGGACATAAAACAAAGGTAATGTTCAATAGCCTGGCAAGAGAACAAGAATTCATGATTGGTAGTCGGCGTCTAAAATCTTTGCAAGCGTACGTTTATCTAGGCCAATTACTCACTAGGGATCTTGATCATCAGAAGGAAATTTGCAGAAGAATAAAAAAATTGGTCGGAGCGCATACGACAGGCAGTACCAAATCATGACCGACAGCTTACTGCTATCCTTGAAAATATAAGTGTAAAACCATTGCATTCTACCAGTACTGACATATGCGGCTCGAACTTCGGTTTAACTGCGAAGCCAGAGAAGAAGAACCGCTCAACGAGCTGTGGAACGAAAAATGTTAGGGAGTAACGTTAAGAGACAGGAAGACAGCGGTATGGATCAGAGAGCAAATGGGAAGAGTGGATATTCTAGTTGACATTAAGAGAAAAAATGGAGCTGGCAGGCCATGTAATGCGTGGGACAGATAACCGGGGGACCATTAGAGTTAAATAATGGGTGCCAAGAGAAGGGAAGCGCAGTCGATGACGGAAGAGAATTAGATGGTGCAATGAAATGGGAAAATTTGCTGGAATAAGATGGGCGCCAGCTGACGCAAGACAAGAGTAATTGAGGATCGTTGGGAGATGCCTTCTTCCTGTAGTGGACATAAATATGATGATGATGTAATTATCAAGTAGCATACTTATTAGTGAACCAAGCATAAGTTGTTGAAGTCCAAGAATTTCTGGATAGAAATAATGCAGGGATATAAAAAGTGCACCTGCAAATCAGAAGGTAGTAACAACATTTGTAGTTAAAACTAAAGGTAAGAATTACTCGAGAAGTATGACTGCTCCATCCAAATAAGCTGTTCCAAAGTGAAGGCAAGGGTCGTAGTAGTCGTGACCAGTAGCGCACCCAGGAGCTCTGCCGGGGAGGGTTGAATTTTTTTTTTGTATGCCGGGGGGGGGGGGGGGGGGGGAGCAAGCACTTGGCATAATATGCAATTTCCTTGATTTAGCCAGAGAAATCCAACAGCAAATAAAATGCCTAATAATTATAATTTAACGACACCAAGGATGATGACGATGTTTATTTGTTCAGCGTTTTACTCCAAGTAATTTAAGAGTGAATGAATAAATACAAGACAGTGATAGAGTGTTTTGGTTAATCCGGAAAATTCGACCTCAAGCCACCTCCTGAATTGTAATTACAATGTGAACAGAGCGCTGAAGGTACCCGTTGGTACCCGCTGAAGGTAACTCGGCCTCAGGGGGGGGTATGCTAGCTAACATTTTACTTATCCACTGTAGGGCACATGTTATTGCGAAATTGAAGCCGAGGAGTAGTGAAGTCACGTCTGCCTAGCAGAAATCGTAGGATATATATATATATATATATATATATATATACATATAAAGTTGAGAAAGTGCAGGCGCACCTAGAAAAGCAAGAACATACCGGCCGGGGTCGAAACGGCTGGTATGTATATATATATAGTGCAAGTGGCGGTCGTCCAGACCACCGTCAGTAGCACTTCGCTTTCTCGAACAGGCAGGGCGTGTGTCGAGTGAGCTCCTGCACAACACATTGTAATGTAATGAATGCGGTTTAGGTCATGGATCCGGCACCTCAAAGAGGTGCGGCGTAATGCTAACGCATTTCTCTCGCATTTAGCGCTAAATCGCCGCTGATTTTTTTAAACGTATTTTGCTTGTGGCGGACAGTTTGCAAAAAATTCGTCTCGCGTACATCTTATGCACGCGAATTATTCTGCGGCGCAGGCAGCACATCAGAGTTGAAACATTGCCGAGTTCGCGGGATCGAATCCCGGCCGCGGCGGCCGCATTTCGATGGAGGCGAAATGCAAAAATCCCGTGTGCTTGCGTTGTAGTGCACGCTAAAGAACCCCAGGTGGTCAAAATTAATGGGGAGCCCTCCACTACGGCGTGCCTCATAATCAGAACTGGTTTTGGCAAAGAAGGGTATTCTTCAGCCCTGTAAACGCGCGCACACAAACGCGGGCAGCGCTCCGCGCTTGAGACAGGATGTGAACATGTGAGCAGGTTTTCTTGTCTTTTTTTCTTTTTCTATCTTCTTTTCATTCTTTGTTTTCTTGGCTGGGAATGTTGGCTGCGGATCTTCTCAGGGGAGTCAACTAACAGAACTGTGAAAGAGAACGGTTCTAACGAGTTCTTTGCGGGCGTGAACATGGTGTAGTCCACCTCGGTGCACTAGAAGAGACGCTGCCTATTTGCTTTTCAGAACTTCCCATTTGCCCTGATGAGCCTCAACATCACGAAGGTGTCCATAGAGGCACTGAGGGAGGAGGTACTGAACAGGTGCGTATACGCAAGGTTAAGGCCTGCTTCAAGCAGTCAGGCTGCGTACACGAATTTGCCTCCCCTGAGGTTCGGAAACTCCGGCCAAGTGTTTGACATATGCAGGGTGTTTCATTTTAGCTGCACCAAATTTTTAAAAATTGCCTGTGGCAGATAGCAAAATTATAATCCTTGATCTAAACTACTCGATGAGGCGGCCATTACTTCCACGAGAAATCAAAACGCCTAATTTAATAATTAACATAATTACGCTATTCTCGGACTCTCAGGACTGAACCATGAGTTCTCAGAAGGAATTCTCAGGACGGAACCAGCTTCGAGATATTAATTTTCAAAGTGTCCGACGAAATGCACAGGCGTTCCAGTTAACTTTTTGAGGAAAACGCTGTTTTATGTATTGAAGCACAAAAGTAACTGGTACGCCCATGCATTTCGTCGGACACTTTGAAAATTAATATCTCGAAGCTGGTTCAGTCGTGAGAATCCGTTCCAAGGATCGCCTTGCGAAATCAGCGGTTATAATTCGTAGATTGTAAGATCTGCCGTAAAATAATTCATTGAAAAGTTAATTCGCTGTGCAGGCCGCACAGATGCTGAGAAGATGTTGCACCATTACACGTATAGTACAAAGTGCGGAGAACCATTGCAGCGGTCAGTGCAGCCGGCGGTGAACACACGCACACACGCACGCACCACGCACACACATACGCACGCACACACGCACACACATACGCACGCACACACGCACACAAGCACACGTGCACACGCACACACGCACACGCACGCACACACACACACACACACACACACACACACACACACACACACACACACACACACACACACACACACACACACACACACACACACACACACACACACACACACACACACACACACACACACACACACACACACACACACACACACACACACACACACACACACACACACACACACACACACACGCACGCACGCACGCACGTGCGCGGTGATGGGCTCTTGACATGGTCATCGCCTTGCAGCACGCTTTGAGGTGCGCTTGCGGCTGCATTCTCAGTCGGAGAGCCCCAAGAAAAAAGACCAGAGCCCCTATTCGAACTAACTAACTAACTAACTAACTAACTAACTAACTAACTAACTAACTAACTAACTAACTAACTAACTAACTAACTAACTAACTAACTAACTAACTAACTAACTAACTAACTAACTAACTAACTAACTAACTAACTAACTAAATAAATAAATGGCGAACAGCACTTACGAACGAGAAGCTTTGTGAATTCGAGGTTTGCCATTATACTGAGCACAGAAGCGGGCTGCTCGGTTGGCTTGTTATTAAAGCGGTAACTTTAGTTGGCTATTCCCTCCACATTTAGGTTTTTTATGTTTCTGGCCGTTCATAGCCAACTAGGGACACTAGATGCCACTAAGTGCCACTAGAAATAGATTAAACAAATAAATATGTCCGATGGTCGGTTTCGAACCATGGAATATGCTGCTCTTCGGGGGGGGGGGGGGGGGGGGGGGAGTGACCCTTGACATACACTTGGAGATTCTTGTATGAAGGTCCTTCCCTGACCTAGTAATTCCACAAAGAATCTTTCTTGCCCCTTATTTGGACCTGTGCAAAGAAAGCAAGTGAAGAGGTTATCTGGTGTGAAGATGGGGGACAATGCCAACTGGAAGCGACCTTTCTTTGTTCCTGTCTAACCCCATTTGAGGTTAAAACTGCCATGGTTAACCGCCGCGGTCGCCCAGTGGATGGCGCTGCGCTGTATAAGCTCGATGTCGCGGGTTCAATTCCGGCCGCGGCGGCCGCATCTGGATGGAGGCAAATGCGAAAACGGCCGTGTACTGATTAGGTGCACGGATTTAGGTGATTTTGTACAGATTTAGATGCACCTTAAAGAACTCCACGTGTTCAACATTGATCCGGAGTCCGCTAGTATGGCGTGCCTCATAATTATGTCGCGGTTTTGGCACGCAAGACCCCGGAGTTTAATATTTTTCTTTGGGTGACAGATGACGCCACCATTCCTTTCTTTCTTTCTGCCTGTCTTTCCTTTTTTTCTTTCTTTCAGATAAAAAGCCGGAATAATGAAACGATTCTATTCCAATCCTATTCCTTTTCGCGCTTAGCCCGAAAAGGAATAGGATTGGACCGCCCACGTTCTCACCGGCTTCAGCCGGCGGCGTGAACGGACGTACGTGTTGATAAGAAAGGGGTAGAATCGGGCGATCGAAAGGAATCCTTACATTATACCGGCCCTACAATTCTCTTTGACACCCCCGCAGACAACTTGTACTTGTGATTTATTTAGTAAACGTGCAAACACCACATCCTCATGAATGGTACTAAACAAAGCCCATTACTTAATTACTCAACAATGGTATAGCGGATCGAGAGCGCCATTTATACTAGGCTTCTTTTCGACGCAGCGTTCCGTACGAAGAGATTAGAAAAAAAGAATAATTATTCCACCATCTGCATGCCCAACTATAAGTGAATTCAGGCGTAGACACATGGTTTGCAAAAGATTGAAGAATAGAAAAAATACGCACGCACATTCGTTGTGTCAGAGCTGCGAATGCGTGCTTGTTGCGTGCTTGTTGCACACACACACACACACACACACACACACACACACACACACACACACACACACACACACACACACACGCACACGCACACGCACACACACACACACACACACACACCACACACACACACACACACACACACACACACACACACACACACACACACACACACACACACACACACACACACACACACACACACACACACACACACACACACACACACACACACACACACACGGTGAGAGAGGGTTCGGAGACGCTTTTACCAGAGAGGTAATCATGGAAGGCAGGGCAGCTGCATTGCATATGTTTGAGCTTGTGTTTGAGTATACTCTCAGATACATGAAGTGGGAAGATATTAACAGGCGTTGAATTACGCGCAGGTGCTGCAATGAAAGAAATGACGTCACGGATGTTGTGAACGAGTTTTACGCTGGCACATTTTTGCTGCTCTACCTGTCTTGGAAGAACAAAAAGCTAACGATTAAAGATTCCGGGTTCATTTTGAAAGGTACATAACTGCTCTCAGTTCCTCGTCATAACAAAGCTGTGTTGCTTGCGAACACAATTTGCGTTTATACATTCTATACACGTTCTGAATTCCTTCCAGAGACATCGTTTCTCGCAAAGAAGAAACCCGGATACGTGCTTCAGAATTTGATGGACTACCAGGAGGAGCAGAGTTCTTTGACGACTTCGCAGGTGTTCACGAATTTGGCGGCAATTGAAGCTCAGTGAGGCAACCCCAAGTCTGCCAATTACCACTTACCATGGCGACCACCTTGGTAGGGCCACATATGCTCCACATAAAGAGCCGTATGTGAGGAATGGTGCGGCCCAAACAATGAACGTACAGTGTAAGTATACCGTTAAAAGAAAATAAAAAAAAGAAAGAAAAAAAAAAGGGGGGGGGGGGAGAAAGAAGAAGACAGCCGTGTGCGTATGCAACTACTGAGCATTTTGTGTCGCAAATGCGCTTACAAGCGTGTTTATGTGTCACTTCGTATCAAGGAAGTTGTTTTTTATGCAGAAATAATAAAAACAAGCATCAAGTAAGTTGAAACAAATTCTCGTCGAACAAGAAAGTGTTTCATGGTAGCTAGCCACAGCGCGACAGACACGGACAAATGGAATAGAATGGGACACAATACGGCACTGTTTTTTGTCCCCTTGTATTCCTTTTGTCTGCGTCTGTCGCGCTTTAGCTACCACGAAGCTTCACCAACTCGCCCTATTTTCCATCTTATGGAAGAAAGTGTTGTAAAGCTCCTGATAAAGTGGGAAAAAAAGAAAAAAAAAACTTATGGGTTACCAATATATATATATATATATATATATATATATATATATATATATATATATATATATACATTGGTTGCATTGGTTGCAGAAAGTGGATGGGAAAACAGCGCCGCGGTAGCTCAATGGTGAGAGAATCGCACTCGTAATGCGAAGACGTGGGTTCGTTCCCCACCTTCGGCCAGTTGTTTTTTCAATCCTTTTCATTAATTTATCATTCCTTTAATTCAATTAGTAAGTACAAGTAATTTCCCTTTGTTGTCCTTGATGTCATTGTTTGTTGGCTTCTGATGATATGATTAATAAAAATCGGACCCCTCGGTTGCATTTCTTCTCGTTCATTTATATACAGGGTGTCCCAGCTATCACGCAGCACGATTTAAAAAAAGACGAACGGCGTTACGTGAAGCAAACCTATTGCGTACTGTTTCCAATACAGTGGAGTAGCCGCCAGTAATTTTTCATTACTGAGATTTAATTAATTAAATGTAACTAATTATCTAACTCGAGAAGTACTGTCCTAATTATCAAAGTGTCAATGAGAAAGTTGTAGAGCAACATGAAAAACTCCCGATACAGATGGAGAGAGAGAAAGCGAAGAGAGGAAAGGCAGGGAGGTCAACCAGACGAACGTCCGGTTTGCTACCCTACACAAGGGGTAAGGGAAAGGGGTAATGAAAAGAGGAAAAGAGGAAGAGAGTGAGCATTGTGTGTGCAGCGAGGCACCATGACACCAAAGTCAAGTCCCATAGCTGATGATGTGCGTTGAAGACATCTGACATGAACCAAGGGCCAGTGGTCGTTGCGTGAATAGGAGGCGGCGGGTGAGCCACGGGGCTTACTCGAGATTTGCAAGCACTGGATTAAGGGTATCCAGTACTTGCACTGCACTTCGTGCTGACGGAGTATGCAGCTTGCTTAACAGTATACGAAGGGTATTTACAAGGGAACGAAACATCACAACCACTTGCCGGTCTTCTTCGGGCAATTTATCGGGAGTCGGCATTCTGGACTCTACCGCGGTGCACTGTATACTTTGACCTGACTGTGGTGCCGGCTGTGGCATCGGTTGTGGCTTCGCCTGTGGCCTCGACTGTGGCGTCGGCTGTGGTTTCAACTGTGGTGTTGGCTGTGGCGTCGGCTGTGGCATCGGCTGTGGCATCGGCTGTGGCATCGGCTGTGGCGGCGGCTGTGGCGGCGGCTGTGGCGGCGGCTGTGGCGCCGGCTGTGGCGTCTGCTGTGGCCATGACTGTGGCTTCGACTGTGGCTTCGACTGTGGCTTCAGCTGGGGTGTTCGCTGTGGTTTCGGTTGTGGCTTCTGCTGTGGTGGCGGCTGTAGCTTTGGTAGCGCGGGCCAGGTTTTAGTATTGTTCTCCGGTACGACCTTGTCAGTATTAGACTCGACTCCGCCAGGCCTAGGGGGCAGAGGAGGAGGAGTTGTCGGATGTGCCGCGTTCTTCATAGAGGAATCTTCGTTTATTGAAGTTCGACGGCGTCGACGGCGTCGGGAGCGTCGCTTTCTAATGGCCGCAACAGCTTCCCGACGAGACGAATGGTCTCTTGCCATCTGCTTCAAGACCGCCTTTTCGTTCCTCATTTTAGGGCAGTCCTTTGAGGTAGCATCATGGGACCCAATGCAATTTGGGCATTTGAGCACCGTGGCTACACAGGAGTCTGCAGCGTGGGGTTGTGCGCAGCGCGAGCAAACTCTCGTATTCTCGCACACAGCGCTCACGTGACCCAGCCTCAGGCAGTTGCGGCATTGGAGTGGTCTTTGGATAAATGGACGCACGGGGTGTCTAAAGTGGCCCACCTTGACGTGTGAAGGAAGAGATTCGCCCTTGAAAACCACCTTCACACAACGGGATGTGCCGAGTCGAGACACGTGAGTGATAGCGCAGCCATCAACGGCTGGCTTAATTAAAATCGGCAAGTCGGCGCTGGAGATGGAGACGTCCACGTCGCTGGTGACACCAGTAGTGGTATCACTGTCCAGAGGAATGCACGAGCGGACCTTTATGCCACCAAGTTCGATACAGCTTTCCGTTGCTCAATACGCGCTACATAAAAGTGTTTTTCCGAGCGTGAAAGAAGCCCGCGAATACACGCAAAGTGCCTCGAGCGGCCAGTCGTGCGGCAATTCTGCGTGTATTCGTGGGCTCCTTTCAGACTCGGAAAAACACATTTATGTAGCGCGTATTGAGCAACGGAAAGCTGTATCGGGAGTTTTTCATGTTGCTCTACAACTTTCTCATTGACACTTTGATAATTAGGACAGTACTTCTCGAGTTAGATACTTAATTACAATTAGGTAATTAAATCTCAGTAACGAAAAAAATACTGGCGGCTACTCCACTGTACTGGAAACAATACGCACTAGGTTTGCTTCGCGTAAGGCCGTTCCTCTTTTTTTAAATCGTGCTGCGTGATAGCTGGGACACCCTGTATATATATAGTGGAGAAGCACTGGTTGTGAAAGCACGGCCTAATTCCTGTAATAAAACATGAATTGCGAGCTTGTCTGTGTCCTCGTGTGCTACGTGGTCGTTTTCTTGAAGTGCAGGAAGTCGCTAATTGTACTCCATGCACGGTGCATTAAGGGGCTCGCACACACCTTTGACTGGTCATTGAAAGTGCTCCGGCAGCGCCGCAATTAAAAGATCGTGCAATGTACCACTAAGGTTGGTTTTCGCGATAAAGTGCATTTGCACGTTGTCCTTTGTAGCGCTGACCAACACATATAAGCGAAACGGTCCTTCCTGCCGATTGCGGCCGACGAGGTGCTTGAAAACGGCAGCTGTTAACAATGCGGGATTGATCACTGGGCAGTCACTTCTGAAACACGGGCGGCACGTCGAATCAGCCAAATGACAAGCATTACCTAGGAAAAATGTTTCCTTGCAGTGTATTGGAAACAAATCAGGAGGAAGCACATTTAGGGCAATATCGCGCTCCTGATACAAGTGTGAATGGCGCGTTTCACGGCCTGATGTACAAAAGCAAGCACCCTGCTATATAGAACTCTAGGCCACTCTTACTCTGCACCCACTGTGTTGCGGCAGCAGAAAGATCTGCGCGCGTTGTGCTGAGTGTTTCAACTTGGCGACAGCGCTCCCCGTCGCTCAGCTTTGAGAAGGCCTGCAAAGGGCCACCGATTTCGTGGTGATAACGAAAAAGGAACTGGAGTATTCTGCGCAGAGCAGTCTGTGTAGTGCCAATAGACTCACGTGACGCCAGTGGAGGAAAAAAATTGTCGCAGTTTCACCCGAAAGGCGAAGCACCAATTGCGATAGCAAATTAGTAGAGAGCTATACGGAGTAAGGATAGTAGTTTTATGTCGACGCCGTCGGCGTTTTGCCCGCGTTCGCACCGAACGCGCGTGGCGTTTTTATATAAATACGTATTTGGTGCCGCAGCTAAAGGTCGCCTCTCCTCCCTCCCTCCCGTCCCCCCACAGCCTTTCGCGCGACGAAAAAAGTTGCGTTTGCTTTCTATATATGGAAAGGAGGAAAGAGACGCTTAATTCTGCAGCCCTTCAGGGAGCACGGCGCAGAACGCGCGTTTGCTCTCCGACGTGCGTTCGCTCCCCGTGAAAGCGCGCGTCCCTCGCGCCCTTTCACTCGCACATACAGCGTCCGGAGCGCGGCGACGATTTCATCGCCGTTGACGTCATACGGAACCTCACGGCGACGGCGACGCCGACGGCAGAAATCTGCTTTGGAGTGTCCGTATAATTGCTATCGCAATAAAAGCTCTACAGCACGGGCGTCTCAAAGAGCTGTTTGGCGACTATTGCGCCCGTTCGATTACGTAAGTGGGCGAAAGAACCAAGGAAAGCTTATTCACACCCGTCGTGGTTGCTTAGTTGCTATGGTGTTGAGCTGCTAAGCACGAGATCGCGGGATCGAATCCCGGCCACGGCGGCCGCATTTCGATGGGGGTGAAATGCGAAAACACCCGTGTACTTGGATTCAAGTGCACGTTAAAGAGCCCCAGGGTGTCCAAATTATTCCGGAGTCCCCTACTATGGCGTGCCTCATAATCATATAGTGGTTTTGGCACGTAAAACCCCATAAATTAATCAATTAAATAAAGCTTATGCACTTTAATATGGCAGAAATAGCCAAAAAATGAATTAGGTTTACTTAAAAATTTCTGGGGTTATAGTTGTCAAAACCATGATATGATTATGAGGCTTGCCGTAGTGGGGGACTCCGAATTAATTGTGACTACCTGAGGTTCTTTAACGCGTACCTCAATTTAGTTTCACAAGTTTTTTTTCTTTTTATTTTCTTTCCATTTCTTGACCATGTGTGACGATATATCTACTATGACGCGGCCTCGGCGGCGACCCCAACGCTACGAAGTCGAAGAACATCTACAACCAACTACAAAGGTGCTATCAGAGGGCATAGCCCGCATATCGTAATTATGTACAGAGCATGACTCCTCGGTCGACGCGTTGAGAAACTCCGTGGAGAACAAGTGAAGGGGCTTTGCATTAATCAGTTACTAAGGTATTATTGCGCAACAAAAGGACATGGACGGCAGAGAAGAACCCACACACCAAGCGCAAACACACCAAGCGCACCAAGTGCGCTTGGTGTGTTTGCGCTTGGTGTGTGGGTTCTTCTCTGCCATCCATGTCCTTTCGTTGCGCAATAATACCTTAGTAATGGACTACCAACTTGCCCGGAATGCTGCTCGCATTAATCAGCAATAGCATATATAAGTCGTTGTATAGTCAATTCAGAATGTCGAACTAAAGAGTTATTTCGCGCCGGTTTTCGTTCAGGGTCAGCGAAAACGATTTAGTCCCGGTTCAACGCCGGAGCGAAAACAATAACGGTCCAAGTTCATTTGGATAACCGAATAATAATAACAGGAAAACATCATGAATTTATTTTATACAAAAAGGCGAAGCTGCTGCTAAGCTGCTCGGAAAGATTACGCGTGTTGTTCTTCAGATCCAACACCAATGCTGGAATCTCTGTGAAACGAAGCTAGTTAGTGAGGGAGAATGAATTTATTGAGGAAACACAGAGAATTCTCTAGCCTGCTACTCTGCTCACATAGGGAAGGGGAAGAGTACGACGAGTTACGATGAGAATGGACTGTACAGAATGCGATTATCTACACGTTCGTGTCCGAAGAGTTCGTTCACAGCCTTGAATCTAAGCCTGCGTGAACTAAGAATTGTAAGAGAACCTTGATGGCTCGCTTCGTTCATATCATGTCCGGTCAAGTGCCCAGTACCACATTTTCGCTCAACGGCCTGTGGTTAATTGGAACTAACGATCGAAGCGGTCAGTGCCTGCCGCTAACAGTTGAACAAGCAAGTATATGTGCTCTGTCTCAGGTACTTTGCATGCATCACAGTACGTGGTGAGTCCGCGTGTCGGATGCGATTCAAGGAGGGTCGCATGGTTGGATGCCACAAGGCGTCCGAAATTCGCTATGAGGATCGATCCTATAACTTGAAGAGGTTTGTGGTGATTTTCGTTCTGCACAATGCCTTCGCTTTTCGCATAGCTTCGGTGAGTGAGTGTGAGTGAGTGAACTTTATTCGGTCCAATTTGCAGTCTGGCCTTGAGAATGGGATAGTGACAAGCATGCCATCATACGTGTTGTTCTCGTGTTGCTTTTTCTCGTACGGGTGTGCGACATACACTGCTGTTTTGCCGCTGTTGTCTGTAGGGCCCCAGGGCTCCATTTTTCTGGGATCCATTTTTCCTCGAGGAAAATAAAAACTGTTTCTGATTCTGATATAAGGCCATTTTTACTGTTTCGTCATCGAGATTATTCCCGTGCAGTCCGCAGTGTCCGGGGATCAACTAGTATACAAAGCGGTGTCATTTTCTTACTGCTATGTACAGCAACGTCTATACGGCCAGAAAATATTCTGCTTTGCCTCACGACGCACCCAAGTAGCCGTAGCTTTAGTGAAGTGGCTCATTAAAATATCATCATCATCATCATCATCAGCCTATATTTATGTCCACTGCAGGACGAAGGCCTCTCCCTGCGATCTCCAATTACCCTTGTCTTGCGCTAGCTGATTCCAACTTGAACCTGCAAATTTCCTAACTTCATCACTCCACCTTGTTTTCTGCCGTCCTCGACTGTGCTTCCCTTCTCTTGGTATCCATTCTGTAACCCTAATGGTCCACTAGTTATCCATCCTACGCATTACATGGCTTGCCCAACTCCATTTGTTTTCTTCATATATCAATTATAATATCGGCTATCCCCGTTTGCTCTCTGATCCACACCGTTCTCTTCCTGTCTCTTAATGTTAGGCCTAGCATGTTTCGTTCCATCGCTCTTTGTGTGGTTCTTAACTTGTTCTCGAGCTTCTTTGCTATCATCCAAGTTTCCGCGCCATATTTTAGCACCGGCGTAAGTGACGTCGCAGCAAGCACCGCATCGTGTGAAAAATAGGCCTCCCTTTGATGCCACATGTTTGGTGCGCTGCGACTGTTTTCTTGATGATGCGCTGCCACAGTGTTCATGAAAATCTTATAATAAACATAGCTTAATTTTATCAGCCTATATAAGTTGTCACGAGCCTATAATTTGTCCACTTAGGGATGAGTACGGTATGCACTTTGCCAAAAGAAGGCGGTAAAGCTTTGTTATCATACGCAGCGTTAAACAGGTCTGTTAGCACGGGCGACAGTTCTTTTTTGAAGGCTTTATACAAACCCGTGCTTAAACCGTCAGGTCCGGGTGATTTGCCACGGTTCAAATCATCAACAGCCTTCTCAACTTCGCGTTCTGTTAGTTTCCCTTCTAATCGTTCCTTCGCGTAGTCACTCAATCACGGCATGCGACCGACGGCAAGTGTGCCGTTCCATGAAATCTTAACATGATTACGTCGACTTCGCGCTTTTCTAGTCCAAGCGCCCTTTTAGCGGGCGTCTCCCACGCCCCTAATGCGTTTTCGTTTGCGCGCACCATCGCACCTTGATACCGTTCCTTGTCAAACTGCTCATTTTTTTGTCTTTAATGGTTCGGACAGGTTGTTTACACGGCCTTAGATCTTTGCAATCAAGCGCTATCAGATGCTTAAGGGTCTTTCGTAAGCCCCTTTCTTTCATTTGCTTCTCAAGCTTGAGGCAGCTCGATCTTTCTAAAGCTTTCAGTTTACAGCGAAGCTGCTTACCTCTAGCCCTCGTATGCATGTATGTATATACAGGGTGTTTCAGCGAACACTTTCAAAAATTCTTAAAGGTTGCCTACGGCAGATAGCACAATTCTAGTTCATGAGCTGGTCTACTCGAAGAGGCGGACATTACCTGCACAAGAATTGAAAAGCATAATCGAATAATTAACAGAAATTCACTAATTACGTTTTTAACTAATTACCTGATGGCCCATATTGCAATTTACAAATTGTAGCCAAGGAGTTCGCAATGCAGATACACTTGGAATAAGTTCTCAGGATGACACCAGATTCGAGATAATAATTCCCGAACTTCGCGGAGAAATGCATTGTCGTTCCAGTTAATTGTGTGCTTCAATGTATAAAGCGACGCTTTGTTAAGAAACTAACTGGAACGCCAATGCATTTCTCCGCAAAGTTCGGGAATTAATATCTCGAATCTGGTGTCATCCTGAGAATTAATTCCAAGTGTATCTGCCTTGCGAACTCCATGGCTACAATTTGTAAATTGCAATATGGACCATCAGGTAATTAGTTAAAACATAATTAGTGAATTTTTGTTAATTATTGGATTGTGTATTTCAATTTCTTGTACAAGTAATATTGCCCGATTCTTAGTTGAGAACATCCTCCTGTGTCACGGTGCCCCAGAAGTCCTCATCACCGACAGAGGTACGGCCTTCACGGCTGAAATAACTCAAGCCATCCTGCGCTACAGCCAGACAAGCCATCGCCGGACCACCGCCTACCACCCGCAGACGAATGGCCTCACCGAACGCCTAAATAAGACCATCGCCGACATGTTGGCAATGTACGTCGACGTCGAACACAAGACGTGGGATGCCATCCTTCCGTACGTAACCTTCGCATACAACACGGCCATGCAAGAAACGACGCACATGGCGCCGTTCAACCTGGTCTACGGAAGGAAACCGGCAACGACGCTTGACGCCATGCTACCGGATGTCTCCGACGAAGAAAATCTCGACGTTGCCACCTATTTGCAGCGTGCCGAAGAAGGTCGAAAGCTCGCCCGCCTGCGCATCAAGAACCAGCAGAGAACCGACAGCCGACACTACAATCTTCCACGACGCTACGTCGAGTACCAGCCCGGAGACCGTGTTTGGGTCTGGACTCCGATACGCCGACGAGGACTTAGCGAGAAACTCTTACGTCGCTATTTCGGACCATATAAGATCATCCGACGTATTGGCGCACTGGACTATGAGGTCGTGCCAGACGGTATTTCGCAATCACAGCGGCGCCGCGCACGACCTGAAGTCATGCACGTGGTGCGTCTTAAGCCTTTCTACGCCCGCTGACGAACTTAGGTCCTTTGTTGCTTTGTTATTTTTGTCCCTTTCTGTACGCGTGGTTTTGTTTTCGCTTTCGTGTTTGTAGCATCGGGACGATGCTTTTTAAGGGGAGGGTATTGACACTAAAGCCCCTATATATAAAAAGTATCGTCACGCTTTGAAGAATGCCGCCGCCTCCTCGCACACCCTGTCCGAGGCCGACGCCGCGTCGGTATTGGCCTAATGGCATCACGTGGACCGTCGAGCCCCCGGGCGCTGGCTGCGTTTGTTTACGATCACGCTCCATCGCCATTTTCGCCCGAGAAGCGTCTGCCGAAAGGCGAGGAGCACGACGATAGCGACGAACACAGTCGGCGATCGTCGAATCTGATCAGCGGTGAAAGATAAATAAGTGCACGTGTTTCAAGCGGTGTAGGCGGCGCAACGGTCGAAAAAGCAGCGCGAAAGAGAGGAGAAACTAGGAGGAGGGAAGGCGGAGGAGGAGAGTGTCGCTACTTTTTATATATAGGGACTTTAATTGACACGTATACATGTTTATCTTTCACCGGTGGCCGCTTTCCACCGGCTAACAAATGTTAAACGTTATCGCTCGGCGCAGGACGCGCCTGTATCGGAAGTTTCTAGAACGTTATCGATGCTTCTTTCCGTTGCCTGTTTTCACCGACGCTTATGTTATCTGATTGTATGACCGACGCGAATTGTCTAGAACTTTCTGGAAGACCCGCGGGCATCAGGGATTAATCTGGAACCTTCGATGACTCAGGTATAAAAGCCGACGCGTTTCGCCGCTTAGGGGATTTTCGCCGATCGCCGACTGTGTTCGCCGCTCTCGTTGTGCTTTGACTGTAGCTTGCTTTTGTGGGCACAGGTTGGCACAATAAACAACCAGTTTTGTCATACACAGTTTTACGACTGTTTACTTCAGCGTCACTACTACGTGACAATATATATATAAGGAAGTGCTGTTGCGGCTGCAGCGGCTGTTGCAGATGCATGGGAGGTGCGGTGACTGCGGCGGCGCTTGTGTCGGCGTAGTGTGGTGCAGTATGAAAGAAATGTAAGATTTCATAATGTATGCAGCGTTTTTTACCTTCTGTTTGAACAATTCCTATTTCTCTGCTATTGTTTCAGTATTTTCATTGCGTACTTCCTCAACAGCCTCATGTACGTATTGTCTCTACAAATGGTTTGTCGTTTAGTAGTAAGGAATTCATTTTCCATAGCTCCCATTTAAAATATTCTTTCTTCTCCATCCCTATGTGACACTTCAAGCAGTGATCTGAAAACGATACAGGTGTAACAGAATAACTGTGATTTGGAATAATATCCTGCGATATGGACATGCTGTCTAACAGCGCATGGCTACTACCCATAAATCGGTTGTACAACACTTCCCGCTCCCCCTCCAGACACTCACAAATATCATCCAGTTAATTTTCAATAATTATCATTGCTTTTCTCGCGAATACCGGCATTATTGGCTCTATCCCGAGCACTCACAACACAGGTCAAATCCCCCAACAAAACCATGCACGTATCACATCTAATATAATGGAAAAGGTTAGAAAAAATAAGGCACGCCCTTCTACAGCATTCGGCGCATCTATGCACATCACTTGGAATTCAACTTCGTCAAAAGCAAAATCATATATAACAATACTTCCCGATTGACATGATTATATACACTTTGGATCGCAAGGTCAGGTAACTTCTTAAACAAAACACATCCCGCGGACGCCCTACCGCGTGGTTCACGACCGCATAATAGACACTTTTAGTTGGGCGTCCGCAACCACCCACGTTACGCAGCGCGCGGTCTCGTGCGCACTTGGCGAAGCAAGCGCACTCGAAACGGCAATAGTTGGCCGGACGCAATAGTTGAGAAGTGGATTGCTGCCTTGTGTGCACTCCTTACACTCCCTCCGAACGTGCCCAGTGCCTTGGAAGCGCAGGCACTGCATCAGGCGACCGGGCAGCACCACCAAGATCAACTCTCCGGCAACGCGGATCTAGTGAAGAATGTCTTCCACTTTCAGGCCGCTCTTCAGCTTGAGAAGAACGGTCCTCGTGGTCGAACATTTGTCTGCAATGCCTTGGACACGCCATCTTCTCCCGGCTCAGCCACCTTGCCAAAGGCCGCCAACGCAGTCCGGGCGTCTTTGTCAGCCACGCCATACAGCAGCCAGTGAAGCCTGCTGGTCCTGAGGGTCGACGATTGCACATCGCCGCCCCTTCACCTGAATTTCCTTCAAGGACAGCAGACAATTTGTTGGAGCTGCGTCACTGCGGGTTACCGCCAAGACATGATTGACCTGGTACGCAAGGTCGATCCACATAGGTCGCGAAGCTTCGGGCGAAAAGCGGTTCAGAACCAATTGTCACCGACATCAGCAAGGGTGGTTATGGGAGCAGCGATTGAAGCGCGACTTTGTTTGGAGGGAATAAACACTGGGAAAGAAAAAAAAAAGCGTTTTTAAATTAAAGCGAGACGCAGTTAGATTCATTCAACAAAAATAAAATTCCTAATTCATTTTATATACGCATGGCGAGAAAAGATACAACTGTATTTTACTAGATCATTATCAATATATACCTTTTTTCAGTGCCCACCATGAGAGCGCCCATCGATAGCGGCGGGCGTTGATCCGCTATCACTTGCAATGCCATGCAACTCTTGGAGTGCGTGGAAAGGCGCGCTCGTAAAGTTCACCTGTTACAATACGCCCCCCTCATATGTGTTGTGTTGCATGTCGACGTTTGTCTGAATTAGGTGACGCGGGTAGTTTTATTGTTTCTTAACCTGTGCAGTCAAAAGTAGTCAGTTGCGACCGTCAGATACTTGTTTACTTTAGTTGTTTTCGTGCAACAGCGCTGGCCGACGGGCTTGGCGTCCGACGAAAGGACGGGCACTCTACGCAATCTACGCCCAAAGTGTTTGTCGGCCTCCAAAGAAAGTATGTTCTGTGCAGCGACGCGATTTCGACACCCGTACGGCTGATCTTTTCCGGCATCGTTTTTCGCGCTGAAAACTCGGAACGCCCATGAAGTCGAATGGCGGGGCATTTGAATATACAGCTCTAATGGCAGGCCTCCGAAAACAAATTTCGCGCATATAAAAACAAAATGACGTCGCTTCTGTTTTTGACGGATATGACGTCAAATTATTTTTTCTTCCGCCGGAAGTGTTCCCTCCTCACACAGATGGCGCTAAGCCCCATGAACCGCCGGTAAGCAACCATGTTTTGAACGTATGGGCTTCTATGGAAGCTTCGCTACCAGGTATATTTACCTTGTGGTACGTCCCAAGGCACTCAACTTTCGGCAGCAGGCACGTGGGCGTAAGGACATCCCTAAAATACTCGATCTTGTACGGCCTCGCTCGTATATCATCGTGTAGAAACGCGGTGTTATTCACAATTCGTCCTTTTGGCAGTTGAAGCAATAAACTAGCAGTCAGTTTCTTCATCGTTGCTGAACCTGTTTCCGCTTCCAAAAGTGACCGCTGTCGCCGCTCCACTTGAGGCCATGATTCCACTATCCGATAAGCACAGCTGCCGGAAGCAGAATGCTCGGACACACTGTCACTGTTCTTCGCCCACATGATAATCGGTTATCCTCCTGCAAGACGATCGCGAGCACGTTTTCGCGAAGAGCGCACGTAGAGAAGCAAAACAGTCTGACAGCGGTGGGATTCGAGCCCATCCCTCCGAAGACACGAAGTGCCTTAAACCATCGCCTTAAACCATTCGGCCAGACTGCCCCCCCCCCCCCCTCTTTTTTTTTTCTTTATACATGGAAAACAAAACTGAAGATATGTTACAGTGCGGACATAGCTACACAAATACAGAAATGCGTCCAACAAGTGCACCCAGTCGGGCGGAGATTCCTGCGCAGCGTACACACTTCTTACATAAGCTGCACTTTCACGATAGAATGATTTTGTAGAGGGCGGGCTTTTTCATGGCGATCACACAGTCTAGATCTCCATCGGCTGTATAAACCCAGCGCTATGAACATGTCATAGGGAGGACCGCCAGTAATCTTAAACGGCAGGAACCTAATCGAGTATGGAGGGATGTCAATGTCCTTTTTTTAAGCGTCCGTTGCAGAATGTTCCAAAAAATCTAGCATCCGTACAATCTATGAAACTGGTGAAGCCATAGACCACTCTACCTTTTCTTCTCTTTATCAGCTAGTTGGGAACAAACAAAACACATGGCATTTTACTATTACATGACGGTCATGATAAAACTGTCTGCCATTAGTCGGCGGACACGCGGGTTAAAAACGCTTGAGGTTCGCAAGCTTAGTCATCCCAATGATCGATTTTGTTTTCTGTTTTTACAAGCTATATATACAATCCCTCGGTATAACAAATACTTTCAATGAAGTATTCTCTGACAGGCCAGGGGTTTGGTTCTGCATGTCTCACTACCATTCTATAGCTTTCCATAAAAACAACTGGCCGTAGGTGGGGCACGAACTCACGTGGGTTCGTGCCCCACCTGCGGCCAGTTGTTTTTTCACCCACTTTCATTTTCAATAATTTATCATTTCCTTATTTCAATTAATAATAATTAAGCTGATCTCGGAGTCTTTGTTTGTTGGTTTCTTATGATATATCTATATACTCGTATATGTCACGAACCGCACAAGGACGGTGCGGTGCAATAGTGGGGAAGGAGCAAGACGAAGATTAAAGGTTGTGTTCGGGCGACCTCGAAACCAATGCTAGGAAAGCAGAACGTGCAATGCGACTGTTGCGCCGTTTCAGGAATAAAAAGACGGGTATGCGTACGGCTGCGTTGCTGAGGATTTACAAACATTACGTCCGCCATATTCTCGAATTCGGCTGTGTTCCTTTTTCAGGATGCGCAGCGTACAGGCTCAGACCTTTAATATTACTAGAAAGGCAAGCGCTACGTCTTGGTTTTGGGTTGCCAAGTTTTGTGGCTAACGATGTCCTTTATCTGGAGGATGCAATTTTCCCGCTTGAGTCCAGGTTAAGCAACTTACTGTCTTGACTTTTCTAAAGCTTTACGATGCATCCCTATCCCGTTTGCAATCCGTTTTCATCAATTTTTTCGATTAATTTTTCAGAAAACATTGGCGGCGTTATCGACAACCTCAAGTTGTTTTTGTTCAGACGCTCTTATCAAAGCTCTTATCCCGTTCGCCTACCGTGCCTGATTTCTCCAAAAACTGATTCGTTAAAGGTGGACTTCATTTTTGATGATATTTTTCCAAAACACGCAAAACTTCTTCCAGCGCGCATAGTTGAAGGTCTCCTTCAAGATCATCTTAGTCAATTTCCGTCTCACTTGGTTATTTCTACGGACGCAACAAAAATACTGAGATGTCCGGAGTGGGCATCTTTTCAAATCAGCTTAACTGGTCTTTTGCTCTCCGTCTCGCTGATTACACCCCAATATTTCTTGCAGAATTTGGACCCAATTTACTGATAGCTAGAATAATGGCCAGATTCTAGCCATCAGAAAATTGGGTCCTCAGTCATCGAAAGTAATAATTGTTACCGATGCGCTGTCGGTTTGTACACATTTAACTTCTACTAATCGGTCACACCTTCTGAGTATATTTTCGACTCTTGTCGGGGACAATTTGTCTGAAGTCCGCTTTGTCTGGGTCCCCGGTCACAGTAGAATTTCTTTAAATGAATCAGCCGACTCGCTTGCATCATCGTCACTAAATGATCCTGTCTTAAATTTTCTTCCTGATTTCGCTTTTATAACAGGAGCTAGATTTAAACGCCTTTTATTTGTAAATTGTAACAAATCATCCCTACTTTCCGCAGACGATCTTCGACATCTAAATTTCCGGTGGAACACGAGCAAATGCCTTTCACGACAATGCGAGGTGACTTTATCAAGTTTCCGTTGTAGAGTTTCCCGCCTAAACTTTTACCTTCATAGATCTGGTTTATCCATAACTAACCTCTGCTCTTTTTGTAATGAACCAGAAACTATGGACCATTTCTTTCTTTCTTACCGCCGCTTCTCCTCCCTCCGCAGAATGTTCCTCATATTTTCTACACGTAAACTGGGGTTAGCGCTTATTACACCAAAAATTTTGTCCTTTGGTGCGTGTCAATTAGGCATAAGCCATGGGTCAATGATGACTGCTATCCACAAGTTTATTGAAGTGTCAGGAAGGCTTCACTGCTAGGGTACCTACCGTGGAACACTTCAGTTGATGTTTTCCCTAAATTTATGAATAAGCCCTCTCAAAATTTCTATTGACATTGAGTTGATTATTGCTTCATGTTAAATGTTTGCCTTTACCCCCCTTTGCCATTCTGTTAGACGTACATTTCAAGCAACCAAATGTGGCCAATCCCCCCTGTGGGTACGAGCCATGTGTGGAGGCAACAACAACAACAACAACAACAACAACAACAACAACAACAACAACAACAACAACAACAACAACAACAACAACAACAACAACAACAACAACAACAACAACAACAACAACAACAACAACAACAACAACAACAACAACAACAACAACAACAACAACAACAACAACAACAACAACAACAACAACAACAACAACAACAACAACAACAACAACAACAACAACAACAACAACAACGTTTGTCTCCGTCCGCAACCTCCTGCTCGCGTCACACAAGTCGACAGGATCTACCGTGCCCTACATCATGACAACATCCAAGAAAGCCATCAACATCCCGAAGTATTTGGGAGCACCCGAGGACGTCACCTTTGACAAATGACTCCGGCTCTTCGAGGTGAAGACTGCGGCCGCTGCATGGACGGAGCGAGACAAGCTGTGCCATTTCTCTGATTACCTTGAAGGTGAGGCCTTCCGATGGTACCTTACCGAGGTGTTTGACACTGATGCATCTTGGGAGAACCTCACTCAATGCATGACGCAACGCTTTACAAGCGCCGTCGGGGATCCTTTCCGTCAGTTCATTCATTGTCGGCTAAAATCGGGCCAGAGCCTGAAGGGCAACTACAATGAAAAAATGTGCCTGGGACGCCTTGCCGACCTAACGGACCTACACCTTATATCACGGCTCATCGACGGCCTTCCCGCCGATATGGAGATAGCTCTTGCTGGGCTTAACCCGTCTACACCAGCGACGTGGGTTTCCAGCTGCGCTGCGAGTATACAGAGTCAAATATGAAGTGAATTAAATCACAGCGTGTTCTACCAGGTCGAAACACGCATATCAACGCAGCAAGCGGCAGCGCCTATCAGCGACGCGCAATTATTTCCGCCCTCGCTACCAACCAGAGAAACGAGGAGGGCGACCCAAAGCTCTGTTAATTCAATTTGATGCACCCATTAACGGGTACCCTGTCAGCTCTACTCTTGATACGGGAGCCACGATTACCTGTATCAGCGAATCAGTGCTGGCGGCTCTTCACCTACAAATAATGAGAGGTTCATGTATCAATGTTCAACAAGTTACATCATCTACCAAATCTTTAGGTCACGCGACTCTAAAGATAGAAGATCGGAAAAATCACAAAGGAAATTCAGGCACATGTTCTACAAGGCATGAAGCATGTTCTACCTGCTGCTTGGCTTGGACAGTGCCTGTCTCTTTAACTTGTCTCTGGATCTTGATACCCTGACTCTATGCCAAGGGAATGACATCCTCCACCCTCACCCACAAAACCATTCCACGGCTAACATGGACGATTGTTTGCAGGAAGTTGAAGTTTGTGATTTTGTACATCTAAATGAAACTCAGCAGATGGCATTGAAGCAGCTTGTCTAGAAGTACGAGGACATTTTTTTAAAAAATCACAGACTGACATTGGGTTCATCACTAGCAAAACGCATCACATTCCTCCCACCAGCAATGTTCCTATCCGCAGGGCTCCCTATCGATGCTCAGAAGCCGATAGCGTCGAAATGGATAGACAAATCAACGACCTCCTCACACAAGGCGTGATACGACTGTCTACATCACCGTACGCTGCGCCGGCGCTTCTGGGCGAGAAAAAAGGAGAAGAACGCACGCGTTTCTGCATAGATTACCGCAAGCTAAACGCAGTGACGGTGCCCGACTATCAAACTATCCCTTGCATCGACGACGTTCTTGACTCTCTCGGGAAGTCGACGTACTTCTCGAAGGTAGACATAACGTCAGGTTACTGGCCCGTGAGGATGCATCCGGAAGACATTCCGAAACGGCCTTTGTCATACGTACCGGCCACTACGAGTGGCTTGTCATGCCTTTTGGTCTCCGGAACGCTCCATCCACTTTCAAACGGGCTGTCAAGACCATCTTGACTAAACACCACTTGACGCACGTCACGAACTACTGTGATGAGATTGTCGTCTATTCTGACACGTTCCCAGACCACTTGAAGCATCTAGATGCCGTTCTAAACGCTTTTAGAAGCGAATACGTTAAGCTGAAATTGAAGAAATGTCAGTTCGCACAAACTTCCATTGAGTACCTGGGATATAGGGTTTCAAATGGCACAGTCACTCCGAAACAAAGCAACATGGAGGCATTCCTGCGGTTTCCCAAGCCATGACGCCCTAAAGAGTTACAGCGTTTTCTCGGCATCGTCAATGTTTACCGTCGGTACATCGCCCGCTTCAGTGAAATTGCTCATCGACTGACACGCCTACTCAGTAAAGACACCACCTGGAACTGCAACCCTGACTGTGAACTGGCTTTCACTCAGTGTAAGAAATGTGTAACGGAAGAACCCATCCTTGTCATCTACGATGCTGCCAAACCTTGTGTGCTCTACTGCTATGCGTCCAACAAAGGTATCGGCGCAGTCTTGAAGCAGGCTGATGATGAAGGTCGAGAGCATCCAGTTGCATACCATTCACGGAAGCTGCTAAAACATGAAATCAATTACGCCGTCACCGAACTTGAATGTTTAACAATTATTGATGCCATCGATAAATGGCATTGTTATCTACGTGGAAAACCTTTCACTGTGATCACCGATCACGCGGCGTTGCAGTGGCTTAAAAACTTAAAAAATCCCCGAGGCCGTCTGTTCCGATGGTCCTTGAAGCTCTCCATGTACGACGTAAACATCAAGCATCAAAAGGGCATTAACAACATTGAAGCCGATGCACTGTCTAGAAACCCTATTATTCAGCTCCTATCTGCTGAAAAAGTGCGAGAGCGCCACCACAACAAACCGCCTTGCAAGCATACCATTGCGAATGAAATGACCATAACGACGCGCAGAGGGATACGTAAAGTCTACGTTCCTTTTGCTCTCCGGTCTTCTCTTCTTCGGAAGGACTCATGACGCTTTCGGTCATGTCGGAGTAAAGAAGACATTGCGACTTCTCTCTCCACAATATTATTGGCCTGACATCGTCACTGACGTTTCCGAATACGTTCGACACTGCGATACTTACCAGCGCTGCAAGACGACGAAAACCAAACGTTTTGGTTCCTTGGAGACGTTACCACCCGCGGAGCAACCATTTGATCTTCTGGCCATGGATACTATCGGAGGTTTTGCCAACTACGGTTCCTTCAAAAGATTAATTCACTTGGCCCTTGACCATGCCATCCGTTATGTGTGGGCTTTCGCACACAGAAAATGAGACCGGCGACGCCTACATTTCCTGCCTGAAGAGTATCTTCATTGCTGGGAAGCCTCGGAAGTCCCTTCGTATTATGCCACTTCACGTACAGTGCTCACGGATTGAAACGCGACAGGCAAATTTTGCGTAGAACGCTCTTTCTGTGCAATTACTCGAGAGTACCATGCCTTATTGCTTCGAATCTGGTCACGAAAAGTGACTTGGACTCTGATCTAAGCGTACGAGTCGACATTGCGCCGATGTCACACAAACTACCGCCGGTGGAAACAAAAGTATGTGCATTGGTTAGGCCTAAATTGTCGCATTTCAATCCGTGAGCACTGTACACGATTTCTATGCACAACAGTCTCAGAGCGGAGCGAGACAAGCTCAACGCTCTCATCCGCAAAGTAGTCAAAAGGGCTCTCGGGCTATCCATTAGGACCCATACGAACGCGCGCAACTCGCTCGCCTGACCACTACAGCGGCAGGTAAACGCATCCTCGAAGAGCTGTGTTACCCTCCTGCGGTATCCTCGAGGGTCAGTACCCCGATCCCTATAGGTACATACATTCGAGACAAGTTCAAAGTGGCCCCCGTGCCTCGAAACGTCCATCCCGTCCTCAGCGAGGGCAGACGCAAGGCGAGAGCAGTAGCAATTGTCAAGCATATCAAGCAACAAGGCATCAGAGCAAGCTTCGACGACGCCGTGGAGTACAGTGATGGGAAGACCTTTGCCGTCGTCGTGGTCGACTCCAGTGGCAAGATTTCCAATAGCGCTTCAATTCGCACTTCAGACTCCGAAGTCGCCGAGCAATATATATATATATATATATATATATATATATATATATATATATATATTGTAGGCGTTTATTACGCACATCTTCCTCATCTGTATATTATCATCCTCTTCTTCACTTGTATCTGCGATCATCATCATCGCGTATGTGCTGCGCTGGTTCGCTGACGAACTCCCGGACCCAATAAACGTCGTTCCAACCGAGACGTCATAATATATATATATATATATATATATATATATATATATATTGTCACGAGTGGAGAGTGAGTGAAATAACTTTTATTAGAGGTCCGGCGAGGACGCAAACTCGTCGCCCACCCGGCTAGTGCCACGTCGGGACCGGCAGGTCTAGCCCACCGGCCCGGTCGCGTGCACGTCGGACAGCCAGGATTTGCTTGTCTAGAGCGGGGCTACGCAGTAGCGAGTCCGACTCATCCTTGCTGAACTTGGGGTATCTCGACCCACACTCCCAGAGCATGTGTGCTAGAGTGGAGGTCTGCCCGCAGGACGGGCAGGCGTCGTCGCGATATACGTCTGGGTAAACTTCGTGCAGAAATGCCAGACACGGATATGAGCCGGTCGGTAAAAATCTAAGCGAAACAGCTTGCGCCCTATTCAATTTGGGGTGAGGGGGTGGAAAGACCCTTCTAGACATGTAGAAGAATTTTGTAACCTCGTTGTGAGTAGCGGGAGCATCCCTGTGGCCGTAGGGGGGAGGGGTGTCGGCTCTCCTTACAGAGGAAGCGCGGTCGGTGAGGTCGCGCGCAGCCTCGTGAGCCGACTCATTGAGGTTCGGGGGAGCACCCTCGACTAACCCTACGCAACCAGTGAATCGAATGATGCATGAGAGCATCCGGATTGGAGACGCTAAAAGATGAGCAGCTTGCTCGGCGATGCGACCCTTCTGAAAAGCCCTAACTGCCGTTTTGGAATCGCTATAGATCTCAGACCCACGACCGTCTAGCAGGGCGAGGGCGATGGCGGCTTGCTCTGCGACTTCGGGGTCTGAAGTGCGAATTGAAGCGCTATTGGAAAGCTTGCCGCTGGAGTCGACTACGACGACGGCAAAGGTCTTTCCATCGCTGTACTCCACGGCGTCGACGAAGCGTGCGCTGGTGCCTTGTTGCTTGATCTGTTTGAGAATCGCTACTGCTCTCGCCTTGCCTCTGCCCTCGTTGTGGACGGGATAGACGTTTCGAGGCACGGGGGCCACTTCGAACTTGTCTCGAATGCACCTAGGGATCGGGGTACTGACCCTCGAAGATACCGCGGGAGGGTAACCCAGCTCTTCGAGGATGCGTTTACCTGCCGCTGTGGTGGTCAGGCGAGCGAGTTGCGCGCGTTCTTGGGCTTCGGCAATATCCTCGGCGGTGTTGTGTACCCCCAGCTTGAGATCTTCGGTATGGGTCCTAATGGGTAGCCCGAGAGCCCTTTTGACTACTTTGCGGATGAGAGCATTGAGCTTGTCTCGCTCCGCTCTTAGCCAGTTGTGCATAGAAATCGTGTGCATGAAGTGGCATAATACGAAGGCGTTGATCAGGCTGAGGAGATTGGCTTCCTTCATGCCTCTGTGTCTGTTTGCGATTATGCGAACGAGGCGGAAAGCGTTGTACGTGGAGATGAGTGCACTGCAGCACGACGAAGGAAAGGAAGAAGTGATTCGCGATTGTGCACGGCAGCGTGGCACCTACTGCCGCCCGATTCTTGGCCTATCCCCCTCAGTGGGTGCGAGCCATGATATAGGATCATCATCATCATCATCATCATCATCATCATCATCATCATCATCATCATCATCATCATCAGCGTGGTACGCGGGGAGCGCGCGCGCTGGGATTCGATTTGGACGGGTCGGCAGGACGAGCTCGGACCGGCTCGGACTTGGTGGGACCTGTTCCAGGGGTGACCAAGACGGCTACCGGTCCGCTTGGTCAGCCACGTCCGCCTACACACACGAGCGGCTAACGGTCCGCTCGGGCAACCGTCCGAGGCTCGTCGGGACCAGGGACCGACTCTGGCGGCTGACGGTCCGCCCTGTTGGCCGTACCTGTGCTCCCGCCTGAGGCCTGCCGCCGCAACCAGAAAACGCTGCAGCTCGCGTGGCCGCCAGCGGCGCTGACGACCCTGTACGTGGACAGGAGCCATCTGAGCTCGCCGCCAACTGGCCACTCACGCTCCACGAGCCCAGGGTGGCGAGCGTCTTTCCCTGCCCCGGTGCCGGGGCGCGACAGCTTCGCCTGACAAGGCCGCGGTGGTGATCTCGCCGTGGTACTGCATGTGGTGAGTCGCCCGTCGAGTGGAAATGGGCGCTGCAAGTGGGCGACGGACGATTGCATGTGCACCGCGAAACCAGTTCTAGACTTGTCCGAGTGCTGCATGCATCTCATGAGTTTTTGTCCTTGTATTGTTTGTAAGGACCAACCTGATATACGGCTAACTGTGTTGAGCCCCTGGGCACACGAACCTCTATCACAATATATAAAATCTTGTTTCCGGAACAAATTTTATACAGGACTTTACAGATGAAAAAAGCAACAAAATTGTAGCAGCAGAATGTATAAAACTGCCAGAACTCGTAAAATTCACACGTTGCTATGCATTTTCGCTAATATATCTGTAGAGATGTAGAAAAGAACGTGATCAAATACCTGTAGCGTCGCTATAAAGCGAAAAGTTGACGTCCTCGTCGAAACGTTGTTAGTAAAAAAAATTCATCAAAACTTCAGCATTGAACAATACCTCTTGCACAAGCCCTCATCTCTTCCACGCGTGGCTCAAGCAGCCTATATAGGGACAACAGCTGTGGCAGGCGAGCTCTCGCAGACTCTTGTTCGTCAGCTGTGCGACGGGAGTGCAAGACATGTAGGTCCCCTCGTGCGTTGGCGCTCGACCGAGTCCCTCCCACAGCTGTTGGCCTCCCGATCGTTGACGTCCGACCCAAGCCAACGCGTCTCCCTTGCTCCGCTTCTCGGCTCTGTCTGTCTTGCCGGCGTGCACTAGGCTGCTTGAGCGACGCGTTATTTACCGATTCGCTGAGCGCTCTTTTGTGGCCGTCTGCTTCTTCGTAGTTTTCTTCTTGATAAATTATTTTTCTACGCCACGAGTGCACGTGCAGTGAGGCGTCGTCCTGCAGTGAACGGTACACGTGCTTGCATATTTTCCACGCCACTTCGTCGTCGTCCATGCGTCTCTTGGTACTAACCACAGCGATTTCTGTGCATGGAGACAACCTGACGTTTAGTGCCGTGCACGCAGCTTGAAACCGCTCTTCTTCTTCTTTTTTTGCAATGTCCGGTGAGCGGTGATTAGCTACGGAAGAAAACTGGGAGCTTGGTCAGTGCATAAAACTTGAAAAAGTTGCTTTTAAAGGAGAGAGAGGGGGTGGGGAATCATTCTATGGCTGTCATAGAATGATTCCCCACCCCCTTTCCCTATATGGCTGTCATAGGCTGCTGACGCTGCGTTTTCGTTAGCGCCCAGGTCTTTCTTCCGTTACTGTGCTACTATTGGTAATACGTATAGAGTCACGTGGTGACGTCAACGAAATCGTGGCATACAGCGTGCCGGTCGCCGGTGCGGTAATGACGCGAAAGCTGGCGCATGCATGGAGGCGTAAAAGAACTTAGTTTCTGTATGATATATTATAACTCACTATATCCACGGGTGCATGGATACATTCGTCGTCTAGGCAACCGTTGGCGCGACTGAGGGCTAGCCAGAGCGTCCTTTTACCCGCAGGCACCATACAGCAAGTGCGCTGCAGGCAACAGGCCTTTAAACCATCGTACGCTACCTCATCCATGGCATCAAGATTGCCAAGTGCGAGGCTGTGGCTATGCAATCATTGTGAAGAATCGGGGGATCCGAAGGGATTCATTTTTTGTTAGGCACAACCCATTCAAAGAAACAAAAAATTGAGCCAGAGAAAGCAGTGAAGTAATTGTTATATCTAATTGAAATGCAGAAATAATAAGGTACTAGGTAATGATGTAATAGCCAATCAACAACTATTACCGCGAGAGAAGAGACGCAAAAGCGACCAACAAGCAGCGACATTGCCGTGAAGTTTTCTTAACAGGATCTGCCTTGACGTCATGGATGGTGACAACCCAAGCATGGTCCTATAGTTTGTTTGTTTAGTTATTGATTTATTTAAATACCCTCATTCGCCGAGGCATTATAGATGGGAGTGGATTAGGGAACAAGAAAGTAGTGATACAAAAAATGGAGAAACGCAGCAAGCGTACGATAATGGTTCCAAAAACGCAATGGTTACATACTACAATAACACAATACAATACACCATAAAACGGTTGCGTCATACAGTACTAGCGAGCTAGCAAAACAAAATGAACCACTGTATGGGCAGTAAAAGGAGGTACAAAACTACGCCTTCAATAACAACGAAAGAACGAGATTAAAGACTGCAGAAAACAAGTATAGGCGATAACGAACATATATCAGTGCGAAGATGGTTCCAGTCAGTAGAAGTTTGCAAAATGACGGTTTGCTGACCAGCTACCGAGTCAAGAAAGGCTATAATGTGGCAGAAAACACTTTGTACTGATCATCTGGAGGAAGAGGAGGATAAGGTGCTGCGATAAGCTCAGCTCATAAGCCTGGGAATCGTTCATCGTGTAACAGAAAGGCATGACCATATGAAGGAACAAAAGCACTGAACCTGGGAAGTTTCGAGCATTTTTGCTTCGTTAACGACCTAAAACATAAAAGAAAATACATCGAAAGCAGCAATGTCACACACGTTCCGGTGGCGAGATCGTATAGCGTGATATTAAAAAGAGAAGTTTGGGCTTTGTTTACTGCGGTAATGATCAGCCTTGTTATCAGCCTTATTTATGTGCCCCCACTGCAGCACAACGTCATCTATCAACGTTCTTTTATTATTCCTGTTTTGCGGCACCTGGCTCCATTCTGTGCTAGCGAATTTGCTAATTTCATCACGCTACCAAATCCTCGACTTACCTCAACTGCAATTCTCCTGCTTTGGAACCGTTATCTATCCGACGCATTGCATGTCCTGGGGAGCTCCATTTTGTCCCTCTTAATGTGAAATAAAATATGCCGTCTAATCTATAACCCTTTGTTCTTGCCTACTTAACAGCATGCCAGCTATAATCGTTCTATATCTCGTTGGGTGGTCTTTAGATTCTACACACGCTTCTTTGCACTCTAAGTTCCTGCCCAGCGACACTGCTGCTATGCATCCGCACTCACGCAGAACACTTGTACAGGTTAGTTATTTGGAAACTAAGTGTGACCGCGACAATAATGTTTGCATCTTTGCGGTGTCATGGCCACCTGGTGTAATGGATTATGCGAAGTATGAGCGCGCGGCTGTGTTGTACATTTGGTGCCTTTTGGTTCTTGCCGGTGACGTGGAAATAAACCAGTGCCCTATGACTAAAGCGCGAGACGGCAAGCTTGACACCGTGGCAGCAACAGATTAGCGTCTTGAGGCGAACAATATATGCATTTCTGAGTCTATAAATCAGGTCTTGCACATCCACGTTACCCTCAGGAACTACCTGGAACAGTTGACTAAAAGAGTTAATGAGTTTCAATCCAAAATTGAAACACATACCTTCTAAACAGCCTGTTTCAAATGAAAATACTGGCCTTTATAAAATTCAGGACAACGTGGACGACCCGGAAAATCGCTCAAGGCGGTCGAACCTGTTGTTCTTTGGCATTAATGATAGCGATGCAGCCGAGTCTTGAGAAGATTCAGAGCGGTATGTAAGGGAATTTTGCACACAAAAGCTTGGCATTACTGTTACCACCGTGGCCAGAGCTCAGCGCCTGGGGCGTTTTTCGACAGACAAGAAGCGACCCATCATTGCAAAGTTTTATAAGGAAAAAGAAGTCGAATCTGTCCTTAGTCTTGGCTACAAACTAAAGAACACCAATTAAGGTATATCACGCGATTACTCTATGGCAGTTCGTCTTAAACGCCGGTGACTGTGCCAGTTTTCTAAAACGATGAAGAAGGAGGGGGACCGCATTCGTCTGTCGTTCAAATAACTTCGCGTGAACAATGATGCTTATCTCTGGGACACCACTGGCAATCCGGCTGTGCGTGCATCTGAGCCTTCTACCGAATGAAATTATTCAGTTCATCATGATGCTTCCGATCGTGCACCACCATCGTTGTCGGGACCGAAGTGTTTAGATACCACATCTTTTATATATAGCAACATCAGAAGCGTTACGGCGAAAAGTGTTGCCCTCTCCTCACTTATCGACTCCTCTGTAGCCTCGTTATTAGCGCTGATTGAAACGTGGCTAAACGATTATATTTATGACGATAAAGTCCTTTCACGCGAATCATGTTTTAATTTTTTTCGATGTGACAGAAGGAACAGAAGAGGAGGTGGCGTCCTTATTGCGATTAAGCAAGAACTGATTACAGTACCAATTGTTATTTCTTTTTTTCTCGAAAGTATATTCATCTCATTAAAGTGCAATACTACAAATATTATTGCCAGTGTGTTGTACCGTCCACCAGACATGTACGACAGGTTTGCTGACGAATTATGTCGCCTATTGGCCGATGTGTGTACACGTTTTCCAAATTCTGTCCTAAATATTTCTGGTGATTTTAATTTACCAAGTATAAATGGGGCACTCTGTCTTAGTAAGTGATAGAGGTGCGCCACGCTTTTCTGCAGACTTGTCTAGATTTTCACTTATCTCAGCTTATTACGAAGCCCACGTGATCAACAGGTACCACTTCCAACATTCTCGACTTGATTCTAACCAATAATTCCGATGCTTTTTGTAAAATATTTCACCTTAGTGGTCTTTCTGATCATGACATCATTACTAGGCGCATAAATCGCCTCATGCTTGACAGGAGAACCACCTCCAAGCTGGCCAAGTGTTATAACACAGCTAATTTTGCCCAGATAAATCTCCAATTAACCTCTTTTCCTGGGCGGTCCCTAGCTGAATGTTCTTTCCGTTCCATTGAACAGAACTGGACGCTGTTCAGAACTACCTTAATTAACTTCATTACAATATTCATACCGGTTATCACAATTAGGTGCAGTAAAAGTGCGCCTTGGTTCAATGAGCGGCTGAGAAGAGCAAATAAAAAGAAAAAAAGCGTTTGGTATAGGCAGGCAGTTGCGAACAACCTGTTAACTACATGGGAAACATGCAGAAAAAGCGACAATGATTACCAAAGAATGCTTAAAGCCACCCAGTACCAGTTTTACAGTGAAGTCTTACCCACTATGCTATCTAATAACCCCCGAAGATTTTGGAGCGTAATTAACCGGCATTCACGTCCTGATTCGTCCTCAAGAAATTCTAATGGTGATCAGCTGGACGGATGCCCATTCCGCTCAAGTCTTTAACAACACTTTTTCGTCTGTTTTCGCTGATGAAGTCACTATCCCTTCTCTAGTTCTCAGTTCATTTCATGATTATTCTATGCCCCCAATAGTCATAAGTGAACATGATATTCTTTCTTTATTAACTAACATTAAAATACTCAAAGTACGGACCCGCTCGGCTTTAACAAGAAAATATTTCGAAACATATCTGTCTTTTTCAAGTCATATCTGCACTTTTTTCTCAGTCATTACCATCTGGCTCCATCCCTCACGACTGGCGAGTAGCTAAGATAAAGCCAATTTTCAAATCAGGCATCCGCTCTGGTTCTCTAAAATATAAACTCATTTCATTGACTTGCACCTTTCCAAGCATATTGAACACCCAGATTAATAACTATCTCGAAGATCACAACATTTTTAAATATCCGCACGGTTTTAGCAAGTAATTTTCTTGTGTGACACTAAGCTTGCTGCATTTACTAACGATTTATTTACTTTAATAGACGCTGCGATTCAAGTCGACGCTTTGTTTCTCGACTTTTCCAAGGCATTTGATCGGGTCCCCCACCACAGACTACTAAAGTTTTCGCATCTCAATATTCAGCCTCAGGTTTTAGCATGGATTAAAGACTTCCTCTCATCTCGTGTTCAGTTCACCTCTGTTAATGGTTCTAACTCTTCAATGGCTCAAGTCACATCTAGTGTACCCCAGGGGAGCGTGCTTGCTTGGTCCCCTGCTCTTTCTAATATTTATTAATGATTTACCTAACTGTGTATCTTCCCAAATTAGACTGTACGCTGACGACTGTGTTGTGTACCGAGCCATTAAAAGCGAAACTGACCACCAATTTTTACAAACTGACCTCGATTCAATCAACACTTGGTGTTCATCGTGGCTAATGATCCTAAACCACTCTAAGACAAAGCTCGTCTCCTTTACAAGAAACTCTTGCCGCATCCCAACCACATACACTATTAATGACGTAACATTTGAGACAACTTCTACTTACAAATATTTAGGTGTTCACCTGCAGTCTGACTTAACCTGGAACTATCACATTGATCTGATTCCAGGAGCTGCGAACCGTTCTCTTGGCTTATTAAAACGTAACCTTCGACATGCTCCAGCGCCTGTGCGTAAACTTGCTTATATCACCTTAATCCGACCTAAAATCGAATACGCTTCAGCCATATGGGACCCGGATCAAGCCTGCATCACAGATAACATCTAACTTGCGTCACGGCGTTAAAAGCTCGTGCAGGTCTTGATAACCTCTCCCGTCGTCGCAAACTTGCTCTCTTAAATCTTTTTCACAAAGTTTACCATCATCCATTGCTTCATGACGATTTCATTCACTCACCCGCAGCGGTCTTTACACGCCGTGACCATCCTTTCAAGATCAAACGCATCACATGCCGCACATCGTTCATGCCAAAAACCATTATTGTGTGGAACCGACTGCCTCCTACAATACCAAGCGAAATTAATGCGAAACATTTCCATGACCTTCTAGAAAAAGGAAGAGATGCGTAGTTTTTTTTTAGTTCCGCTCCGTTTACCGCAATGTGTTTGATTTTTTCTGTACGGTTTATTATGTTTTTTTTTTCATTATGTTTCATTGAGTGTTGCGTTTCTGCCACATTTTGATTCTTGTTGGCTATTGATGTATTGCGCTTCTATAGTTGTCATGTAATTTTTGCCACCTCCCTATGTAATACGCTCGTTGTGAGGGCCTTTAGGGGCATAATAGGAAGAAAAACAGAACGCCGACCAAAATGGTGTCGTCAAGGGGTCGTCTAGGGAAGTTTCTTGATATAAAAAATAATATAATGCTCTATGAAGATTCAAATTGATTTTGAAAGATTCAAAGCGAATTGAATTGAAAGCTTCAAAGCGACTTTTTTAATGTCGCGTAGACTTGACTGTATGGTGTGACACGCATGAGGGAAAGACACAAACTAGAAGGGAGCATCACGTGATAATGTTGTGATAAACAATGTAAAGAAACTGTAGGTCCGCGTTCAGTACCATTAGTATTTATTGAATATGCGCTCGTAAAGGAAACGATATGGTTGAAAGGTGACGGTAATATTTCTCTTTAGTGTCAGTTTAAACGGAAGACAACTGGTCCGTACCCTGGCTAATCTCCTTGTACACCTTCTCATGGTTATTTCACTCTCTCCTATTTGCAGATATCATCCCCGGAGAACCCGGATACATCTCGAGAACCAAACAGACGTTCCTCTGCACCATTGGGATGAAGCGCCATGAAAAAAGATCATTTCTTGGACCTGCTGAAACAATTGAGGCAAACGTGAGCATATAATTCGTCCGTGCTCAACCCCATCACAAGTTGGTGCTTCGCTCAGATATCTGCATAGGCATGTGAGGTCCCTGAGCATGCCAATTATGGCTTTCTCTATAGCGCGCACACTTAAAAGGGTTTCGATGGCGAGATTGAATTATTGTGCGTTGAATTTTAGACTATTTCATAAAACGGCTTTCGAAGGTCTCTAAATAGAATGAAATGAAATAATCGGCAAAGTTTGCGGGCCTGCTCATAATAATAATAATAAGAAAATTCCGGGGTGCTCCGTGCCAGAGTAATGAACAATTTTGGCGTCTGGGATTCTTTAACGCGCGCCCAATGCACCGGAACATGAGCGTTCTTGCATTCTGCCGTCTCTAGAATGCGGCCGCCGCGGTCAGTATTGAACCCGCACCCTCGAGGTCAGCAGCGCAATGGTATAGCCACTCGGCTTCGTGGCAGACGTGGTTATGTTACTGACGAATACAGAATAAAATGAACCGAAGTACTAATTGGACAAGTAAATATTTTGGTTTTGAAGCTGATTTTGAATGTGATAGTCACTGATACTGATTTGAAATCGATTACGGCTTACATCAGAGAACGTGGCACGCCGAATAAAAAGACTACGAACATATATGTGAAAAGACAACCACTCGCATGTTCGCTGATGTTGTCTGGTGGAGTAGTGCTTACCCGAAGAGGTGCACCAGTGTGCCTAAAACGGTGCGACTGGCTTCATTGCTTCAGCGTCAGCAAACCCCGTTTAACCATTGAATTCGCCGGTGTGATCTAAATTATACTGCCTGAGAAACACCCCATCAATGTTAAGCGACTAAAAGTGCTTCGTAATTGTGCCGTTGAATACCGGCTACGAGTGCTCACGCTGCGCTCAGACGAAAAGACGCGGGAACCGTTGAAACGTCCGCCGCCGAAACAGTATACGCAAACTATCTGAAGATATGTCGCGGCTGACTACTTTCCCATGGCCACGTATAGCAGAGAGTTGAGCTGAAATTTAAAACTTGCCGTGTGTCAACAAGGACTTGATTGAAAGTGTGGTGAAAAATGCGTTTCAAACTTTTGAGGCCAGATGACGCACAGGTACGGCTGACAGAGGGCGGAAATTTGTTAAGGCAAAGGAGATAAGGATAAGACGAGCTCGTACAGGCCAGTTACAGTAACGTCGGTGATATATAGAATGGCAATGCAAGCCATAAAATTAGAGCTGTCGAAGTGGGTGGAGAAAAACGATGTATTGGGGGAACTACAGAATGGGTTCAGGCCAGGCAGACGCTTAGAAGACAATATGTTTGTACTAACTCAGTGCATAGAGATTTCAGTAGCTCAGAAAAGACCTTTATTGATAGCTTTTCTATATATTAAAGGAGCTTATGACAACGTAGACAGGGAATTGTTGTGGGATATTCTTCAGCACGCAGGCATAGATGACGATTTCGTGGAGCTGTTGAGGGAGATATATAGACACAACCCAGTACAAGTGGTATGGAAGGTCGAAAAGGTAATGAAATGGTGGGAATTCACCAAGGATTGAAGCAAGGATGCCCTCTGTCACCATTGTTATCACGCTTTACGTGAAAGGTATAGAAAGGACGACTGGAAAAACAGCGAATTAGGTTTTGGTTTATCCTACATGCGTAATGGACAAATGGTGCAACAGGAGGTCCCTGGACTGATGTAAGCAGACAACATTGTGCTACTAGCGGACAATAAAAAAGATTTACAGATACTTGCGAATATCTGTGGGAATGCAGCGACAAATCTAGGCCTTAAGTGTAGCACAGAGAAATCAGGAATTATAATCTTTAATGAAGAGACGAGTAACGTCGTGGTGTCAATTCAAACAGCAAGTAATACCCACAGTGAAGCATATAAGTACTTCGGCGTACACATAAACGAAGGAAAGAATTACTCAAGCAACCACCAAGATAATCTGAAAATAAAGGGGAAGCGGAATGCAGCAATAATGAAACACAGAGCACTATGGGGCCACAATAAGTATGAGGTGGTGCGTGGAATCTGGAAAGGAGTAATGGTGCCAGCGCTAACATTTGCAAATGCCATTATATGCTTAAAATCGGATATATTGGCGGGTTTGGAAGTTAACCAAAGATCAGTAGGCCGGTTGGCTTTGGGAGCACACGGTAATACAACAAATGAGGCAGTGCTGGGCGACATGGGTTTGGGCCTCTTTTGAAGTCAGAGGAGCACAGAGCAAAATTAGTTTTCAAGAAAGGCTCAGGAACATGAATGAAAATAAATGGGTGGCTAAAGTGCACAACTTTCTCTACATGAAAAGCGTGGACACAGAATGGAGGAAGAGGTCAAGGAAGTTGGCAACCAAGTACAGGATAATCGAAACTGTAAATAGACAACCAGGGGTCATCAGAAAGAAAGTGAGAGAAATAGAGAAATAGGATGCAAAGAATGAAACAAAAAGGACAATGGAGATTTACAAGAATGAGAAGAAAGAAATTAGAAGGGAAAATTTGTACGATAACACAAAGGGCAGTGCCTTGCTATTTGAGGCTCGAGCCGGTTGCCTAAGGACTAAAACATATCGGAACAAATATTCGGAACTTGATGAGACATGTGTATGCTGCAGTAAAGATCCAGAGACCACTCAGCACATCCTAATGGAATGCGACGGGATCCACCCAGCGAGAACCGTAGGTAACGTGCAACTCCCAGAAAGCGCTTGGGTTTTAAAGTGAAGGAAACATAAACAGATCAGCCGTAGAGATCAGCAAGAGACGATTAGAGTACTGGTGGAAAAAAAGCAGGGAAAAGATGGATACGACCTGATCTCTTAAAATCATAGGCAGCGGTACAAGGTAAATTTTTGCAAAAGAAAAAAAGAATGAGAGGTATACAAAATGATGGATAAAGAACATGTATGGCATACCTGATTAAATCAATTAGGCTAGTGTGACTATTTGTCACCGCCCCGTTTCAAAGGGCGATGCCAATAAACATCATCATCATCAAATATGAATGAATGCAAAGGAAATGAAAACTTTAGCAATGAGCTATAGTAGGCTATATACAGGGTTGTCCTCAACTTCATGCACCAAGATTTAAAAATACTCAATACCACGTAGCTGGACATAACCAAGGAAATGGTGTTTGCCGTCGCTTCGACATACTCAGGTTATTTATTTTTGCATTCCGGCTAATTACATAGTCTTATTTAATTATCAACTTCTCAAATAATATATTCAGATGCAAATGGTTCAATGAGACAATTGTAGAGCAACACGAAAAAAAAAATATTGGAGGACGCTTCAGCTTCGCCTTTAAGAGCGGAACGCGATAGCATTCAAAGATCCCTGACTTTGCCAAGCTTCCTGGCAACTGCAGCTTTGTTTTTTCTGCACCTTCGCCTCGGAGCGCATCATCTGGATGGTGTTTTTGCAAGGAACACCGACCGGGGCGCTCCTCTATGTCAATGGTAGAAATGCTGGAATAGGGATTTGTGTTTGAGTTTCCGCGTAACAGAATTATGGTTTCTCGTATATTCAAATTAGTCTGACACTATCATACATGTCATCATCATCATCAGCCTATATTTATGTCCACTCCAGGACGACGGCCTCTCCCTGCGATCTCCAATTACCCTGTCATAGGCCAGCCGATTCCAACTAGCACCTGCAAATTTTCTAACTTCATCATCCCACCTAGTTTCTGCCGTCCACGACTACGCTTCCTTCTCTTGGTATCCCTTCTGTAACTCTAATGGTCCACCGGTTATCTGTCCTGTATACGCATTACATGGCCTAGCCAGCACCATTTTCCTTTTAACGTCAATAGAATATCGACTATCCTTGTTTGCTCTCTCATCCACAGCTCTCTTCCCGTCTCTTAACGTTAGGCCTTACATTCTTCCTTCCATGCTCTTTGTGTGGTCCTTAACTTGTTCTCGAGCTTCTTTGTTAACCTCAAGTTTCGGCCCCATATGTTAGCACCGGTAGAATTCAATGACTGTACACTTTTCTTTTCAACGACTATGGTAATCCCAGTCAGGATTTGGTAATGCCTGCCGTATGCACTCCAACGCAAATTTATTCTTCTGTGAATTCTTTCTGATGATCAGGGTCCCCTGTGAGTAACTGACCTAGACAAACGTACTCCTTTACAGATGCTAGATGCTGACTGGCGATCCTGCATGTTGTTCCCTTGCCACGCTACTGAACATCATCATTTCTTCTGCATGTTAATTTTCAACCCACTCTTACACTTTCTCGCTTAAGGTCCTCAACCAATTTTTGCAATTCGTCCCATAGTTCCTGAATAGGAATCATACATGTAGGTTCAGGTGAAGTCGTACTTTACGATCTTTCTGACGCATTTTACTTTGAGAAATGCAATTATTTCACCAGCGCCTCTGCGCCACGCGGAGGGCCTGAGTGGTCGGGGTTCTTCAGGACGATTTTCTTGCCGCGGACGCCGACCGACGCCGACGGCGTATTTTTACGGCGGATTTTCTGCATTGCGGGGCCCTTAACGCTGTCGCGTTAAACCTCCCGATACAGCTTTCTGTTAGTCAATATCGTGCGACATAAAAGTGTTTTCCCAGCGTGAAAGAAGCCCGCGAATGCACGCAAAATTGTCGCGCGACTGGATGCTCGAGGCACTTTGTGTTTTTGCGGGCTTCTCTCACGCTCGGAAAACACTTTTAACGTGACAGCGTTAATAGCTCCGTCTCGCAGGCAATCCGGCGTCGGCGTTAAGCATCGGCGTCTGGCGGAAACGATCATGGCGAACCACATTATCCCGAACCACCCCGACCACACAGGCCCTCTGCGTGGCGCCAGGCGTTAGTGAAAAAAATTTGAATTCTCAAACTAAAATCCGTCAGAAAAATCGTAAAGTACGAGTTAACCACAACCTACAGGCGTGATAGCGTCGGATGGTAATTTGAATCTACGAAAAAAAAAAAAGCCTGATAAGCAGCCAGGGATCTTTGAATGCTATCGCGTTCCACTCGTAAAGGCGAAGCTTTAGCGTCTCCAATTCTGATGGTGCTTTGCTGTACTTGCTTCCAGGCAACATTGAGGGAAATGTTCAAAACCGAGCCTTTCTAAATTTTGAACACGCGTGCGCCTCGGGGCAAAACAAACAATTATTAAAATAATAAAAAATGGGCAAGTTTGCTCCAGTCGTGCAAAGCTTAGGCACAGCGAAAGTGTCAATCCTCAAGTCTTACTGGCTGCTACTGCTAGGTATTAACTTGGTTGCTGCTAGGTCTTAACTTGGTTTAACTTAACTACGCATGTAGGGAAGGTATTCTCAAGCGATGATTTTTGAGGTACCTTCTCTATCGCGACATTTCGCGTGACTAGCACTGGACGCGTCGGCGCCTACGGGCGAACCGTTCCTGGCATGCCACAAACGCAGGCAGGCAGGAGCCGTGTCTTTCTGGATGAAGCGAGCGCGCACCTGCGCCGGCGGTTACTAGGCAACGCGTTAAGGGCGAAGCTTAAGCGACCTCCAATTTTTATGTAGCAAATTGAGCAACAGAAGGCTGTATCAGGTGTTTTGCATGTTGCTGTACAATTTTGTCATTGACACTATTAATTTACTTATAATATTTGAGAAGTTGAATAAATAAATGATAATTATGTAAATAGGCGGAATGCAGAAAATAATCTTAGAATCTCCAAGCGACGGCAAACACCATTACCGTGGTTTTGCCCAGCTACGTGGCATTTGCTATTTTTAAATCTTTGTGCATGATAGTTGGGTCACCCTGTATACTAAAGCTTTTGCGCGAGGTCAACGAAAGGACCAGGCAGCAGGGAGTACACAAACACAAGGCGCCCGGATCGAACTATGAACCGTTCGTTTTCCAGAAACAGGACGTTATATGCGCTGCCTAACCACATGCGCAAAATTCTGAGCGAAAACGGGATTAGTTCATTCAGTGACAATGGTTAGCGTCAATATAGGCCTGGAAGCCAAGGCAACTTTGCGCATACGATTAGGCCACATATGTATCCTGTTGTTCTGGAAAATAAACACTTGATAGTCTGCGCTGAGCGTCCGCCTTTGTGTACTCGCTCCAGTCTGGTTCTTCCGTTGTTCTTACTCTGGCATAAATGAAATGTCATGGCCCGCACCTCTATAATGTAACAGGGGATTACTGTATAACTTACAAACTTTACGTGCAGACCAAGTACTACGCGATTGCGAGGAATGAATAGTTGCGTGTATACATACTTAATAATAAACAAAACAAATTAAAGGAAACCTAATGGACCTGGTAGTTCCGTGCTACAGTCGGGTGGATGCCAATTTTGCCCTTCATGAACCTTCCTCCAGCTTGCGGGATTCCGCAGAACTAATTTTCCATAAGGAAGAATTGGTCTCTATAACGCAATTTAATCTTCCTTAATACACGTACATTGATGAGGCGATAATGAGGGAGCTTGAGGGAAACTGGCTTCAGAGTTCATTTCTTTTCTCCAATAGGCCTTAAATTTGTGCATGTGTTCAAGTATAATTTTTCCCATTCAGTCTGGGGTACACTGCGTGCTCGAAGAATGTAGTGAGTAACAAATGTTGTGCTTACTGCGTCCGCTACTTTCAGGCTCAAGGACGTCCTGGCAGCCAAGGACGCAGACTCTCAGGTAAATGCGCAAATGACCTACTATACAATGTGTGGTGTACCTGCGTTTGTTGAATGTGTGAATTTAATGCGATGTGGACAAACTTACCGAAGTGCATTTAAACCTAGGCAGCTATCTAAATACACAGAAAAGGAGAAATCTTATTCCTTGGAATTCACTGCACAGGTACGGCCTATTAAATAAAAAGGTAAAAACTACCAAGTTTGCAGAGCACATTTTATTTAGCTGGTCAAATGTTTTGCAAAATTCTTTTGAAATTCGCAAAATAAACCACAAGACGAAAGCGTAAGCTTTGGAATACAGCAATAAGAAGAGTGAGGCAATTTCAATTGAAATCATTTGAAGTTGATCTCCCATAATGTAGACACTATAGCCCCACTATGTGGAGGTTATTCACTGGCCGTGATCTACCATTTTTCTGCTTGTTAAGCAATTAGGTAAACGACGTCAAGATAAGTCTGCTGTAAACAAATACCAGTCCATAAGCGAGGCGACACTGAGGATTTTTTTATGCGAGACCCACTAATACAAATGGGAATTTCATGCATGAGATCACTGATGCAGAAAAAAACTTATGATAATTTCATTGCCACTATTAGACCGATATATGAGGAATATTTTCCACACATTTTTTAAACAGAAAAAAAGCCACGTAAACAATGCATAAAAACGAGTATTTGGAATTTGTACAGAGAAAAGACCCTTTAAGAGTGTTTCCTTCCAGCATAAATTTGGATAATTTGCTCTATTTTGGGCATATCGCAATACGTTTACGTCACACCTGAGGCGAGTGGATTACGACTACATGCAAAAGTTGAACAGCGAAATCTTAAAAAGAAGTGATTTATTATGGAATAACAAATCCTATTTTAAATCCCACCCACTGAAAATTCCATATGCCCCATAACTCCCACATCCAATAATCCGAAATGAAACATATTGGATCCCATACAAAAACTCGTTTTTCCTATATGTCATATGATGTTATTGGATGTAGGAGTAATAGGAATACGGGGTTTTTTCAGTAGGGCAGTAAAGACAGCGCTGACAGGTAGATTGTAATTAATGATAAAAGCTTCTCGTAGCAGACTGGCAAATTGTTTCAATGATTATTTTGTGTTTTTGGTACATATATATTACATACGATCCTGCTTGTCTGGACTACTAAGCCCACAAAGTCCTCAAACTGCATTTTTGTTCCCTGTTAATTCCAATGAAATTCAATGCATTCTGTCTGGCCATTCGAAACAAGTGAAATATTTACAAGTTTACAAAAATTTACAAGATGTACAAGTGCAAAAGTATAGAAAATGAACCACTCAGCAATAAATTTGCATATTTGTTCGCTTATCCCTTCGGCGTTTGCACAAATGTTACGCCAATGCACGTGGAAGCTACGCTGACTCGGTATGTTTCCCAAGAAACCAAAAGCTTTCATACTTGGCGCAGTAAGAATTGTGCACAAGCTCCGCCCCTGAAGCTTTCCCTTTATAGCCTCAGAACGTTTTCCGCGAGCATATTCATTGTGGATTCTGACAATGGCTGCCTCATTACCTGTTAACAATTTGCCATGGCAGTTGCTGTTGACATAAGTTGTCTGGCGCATACCCACAGTGGACGATTGGGGATGAATCGGGTGGTTAAAATAAGCTGATAAAGGGAATTAACATTTTTGATGTTGGAACTTAGAAATTAAAGAAAATTCTATGAGTAACAGGTTAAGTAAAAAGAAACACGATCAAAAAACAAAGCGTGTATAAGCCACGTGCGTTCTTTGTTTCTACCAGGTCGAACTCGCACTGCCCTTTCTGGTTCCCCAGGTGAGGCGAACGCGTGACTCGCTCTCATTGTTCCAGGATATAAGGCATGACGAAGGCGAACAGCAAAAGAACGACTGGTGGAATCGGACGCCGCCACGCGGGTCGGCGACAACGCACTCGCATTATCGGTTAGTACATTGCGACTATAGACAGGCTTCGCGGTTAGACATCTTTGTTATTGTGACATCATTTATACGGACGCTTGAGCCGACACCGCAGGGATGGTACGAAGGCCTCCAAGGACGCCGATTGCCTTTCACTGGTTCTTTATTTTATGCGTTCACTGCAGAGACGACGTGCGAAGTGGACGCAGCGTAAATGCTTTGCTCTTTCGGCTCAGTGGTTGAGACAGGACCCCTGCTGCCTTCTTCGGCGGGCATGAGCGTTGTATGCACGTACACTAAAATGTTCCTGTTGTCCTGATGTGCGTATGCAGAGGTCTCAGTGGAAGGTACATTGAATGCCGAGCAAATGTTATTTATGAGGAAGCTTGAGCTCGGGCCCAAATCGGATGCCCCCTATTCAAATACGTGTAAGACGCAGAAGCGCCTTTCTGAAATAACCACTGGGCTGAATTTAATGAAATGTGTTGCATTTGAGAAAGGGAAACTATATATAATGACTACCTTAGCGAAATTTGATTTAAGGCAATGTTTTAATAAGGAATTTTATAGAGAAAAGTAGACGCATGAAGTATACGATTTCGAAGCTCTGCATTATCGCAGTTCCGTAAACTGCATCTGTTGGAGCATTCAAAGCGGACAAATTTGTCTATCAGTTTATATCTTACGACAATTTGTTACATTGTTCACAAGAGTTTTGCAACACTCGCACTCACGTATTAGTATAATATATGTCACGTGTAAGAGGCCGCCTGCGGTGAGAAAAAAAAAATGACGATATACACGGCGTTCCGAACGGCCGAGCGCGCGAGGCGCGTGACCCGAGGTGTGGTCGAGGCAGAATCGAGGCTGAGCTGGCATCGACGTGTCCTGGGCCGAAGGTCGCATCGTCAGCTACGCTCTGGCGACGGGAGACTTGGAGGTTCGGCCGATCCGTGACGCGGGCAGTCCGAGGTGCAGCCGTAGACATCAGAGGCGTTCGAGCGAGGCTACAAAAACAGTGACAAAAGCACACGACAATTGGCGAGCCTGCCAAGATCCGTTGCAGGATTCTCTTTTAGCCGAGTCACTGATAGTCAGGAGTTGCAGAGACGGATTGGGAGGCGATATTGGCTACTATTCGCAAGCAGATGCTCAACAAAGTGCAGGGCCTTAAGCTAATTGAGGATGAAAGGAAACGCTAGGGCTCTCACACTCTCAAGTTCAACAAATGACCACAGAGGGTGAAAAAATCGACCGCGCGAGCGCGCCTAATAAACCAAGCCTAGTGCGTTTTCAAAAAAAATTGCCCCGTTGAGTTTCGTCGTCTCCCGCTAGAGGCGCCGTAGTAAGCGCAATTTCAACCTACAAACTTACTCCCACGTCTATCGAAGTGTTATTTTATGACAAAAAGTACAATTTATTATCCTAATTATACATCCTACTTTTGAGCAGTAACACAATTTTTTTTGTCATTATAGACGCAAAATAACGTTCATCATCATCGACCTCCTACGTGACCTCTCGCCTGGATTAAAACTTTTTACGGTAGTTTGGACAGGCAAGCACGGATTCATTGCTGGTATTTGTGCTAAAACCACTTTATTGCGCTTCGACACCGCGCGTTGTTTAACTTGGGGTGAAGTGACGTGTTTTCGAGCTGAGATGTAAGCCCGAAGCTAGTTTTGGTCGTGACCATGCGGAACAAGTATGCATCAAACGGGAGCCGGATTCTGCTGCGACTGAGGATGGCGATACCGGTGAGTCGTTTAACATTGCTGCTTGAATCGTTATTTAATATTCGTCTCGTTAATTCACAGGCGGAGACAAGTTAACGGACTAAACCTGCATTACATATGGGTAGTCGGGACCCTACGTTGCCGTTTCTGAATAAACCTGTACTTGCGAGACGTCTATACACACAATCACGAAAGAGAGCGCTATCAGAACGCGCAGCACGTTTTTCATCTCGTTGTAGCCGTGGCCTTGGGCGACTGAGTAGCCTTATCAATATTTTTTTTTCTTCGAGTCCGCCGGCAACTTCTTTCGTCCACAAAACCGATTAACCCTTGGTAAACTAAAGTGAAAGTACTGAATTTAATGTAATAAACAATTGCACGCAAATAATTAAGCCATATTTTGTACTTGTTGTTCCAAGTGTTCTTGCTGTTAAGTTTGGTTTACCTTAGGGCATTTATTTTTGCAGTAGTGGAGCGGTGCATCGCGGTCGTGCGAGAAAAAGAATGCACAGCTGTAATACATGAAATTCATGTCTTTCATGCGTTTGCTTGGGTAACCAGCAGTGTGATCTCTTCTATTGTATAAATGAGCGCAAAAATGTTCTCATTTGTGATCCTAATAATACTTCGATGTTCAAACGCATTGTAGTTAGGCAGACATCAATTTTATGGACCGATAGCAATATTGGGTAATTAACATGCTGCTTAAGCTCCCTAGAACCCAACGGTGTACATTTACATGTGTTGTGCAGTCACCACCCCTTACAATATATTATATATAATCACAGCTTTTTGCATTTCCATATTGTGAAATGGTGTTTTTTCAATTTGTTGATGCATGTCTAAATTTCTCTTCCAGACATGAAGTAAAGAGGACGGCTACCAATGTCAAAGGCAACACACGACACACACTGAGAAAGCTACTGTCTGCTACAACCAGGTCATCGTGTGGACTTTTGCTGCTACTACAAGGTAAACAACACCGGTTCAGAAATAAATATGCTGATATACGCTGTATTGGCTTGCTAGTCTTGAGATACATTGTCATTTGTTTGTAGCAGATATGAATGTTTGTTCATATTTACGGTGCGGCATAATTGATTCAAACATAGAAAACACTACACGAGTTTGGCTAACCTCTGCTGTATCTCATGTGTTACTGTTCTGCCCCAACAGAGTCTGCACCAAGCACATTTTTGGCACTCATCACAGGAGCCCTCATATATCTACACACCCAGGAAGGGGCTGGAGCCGAACTCGCAAGGCCTCTTACACCACGCACAAAGAAGCGGATCCAGAAGTATTTGGATGAGATACCAAGTCTACGTAGGACTGTATCAAGACTGAAAAGCACCTCAGCCATCATTCCACCAGCACGCATATTGGCAGAGTCATCGAGGTACCTCAACAAAAGAATTCTTCGTGTTCAGATGCACCTGCAACCTCTGAACAAGCATGGACGATGCTGGCCAAAAGAGTTCCATCAGTTTGCCCTTCCTTAATTAGCTTCCTGGCCTTGTCAAATTCAATTTGTTCCAAGTATAAATTTTTTCTATGAATGCAAGCTTTTTCATTCCCCATTCTTGGTAGATATCATTCTTCTTCCTTATCCAAACATAAAGATGAACTGATTCTTGCTCATACCTTAAGGCCCGTCATTGTCTATTAGCATAACATCTTTGTAGCAGTATTCTCTACTGTACGTTGCCATGTTAAATTCCTCTCCTGAAATAGCAGATGCGGCATCGGCATGTGTCTTGCATTAAGCTTTGCAATGTGTACTATGTAGCGTTTCACTTTTCTTAATGTTATTGGCCTTTACTGCTTGCAGAGCAGAGTGGCTTGCTGAATGCAAGCTTTCTCATTCCCATATTTAATTCTTGGTCTCGTTCTAAACTGCTCTTCTTGCTAATAGCCTGGGTTTTTGTGCAAGCGACACTGAAGTGGTTGATTGCAGAATCTGGTTGCAGAAACTTGGCCGTGGTTGCTGTGTTACGTTTTTCGGATTTGGGGGGCCTGGTAAGTTGCGTTGCGAAGCAGTCTCTCGAGGTAAGCACCTGCTCCTGCAGTCCGTACAGCGACATAGACTCCCAATATACACGCACCGTGGTTGGTGCTCCCCATTCCGTCCTTTCCTGCTGCAGCCGTGTTCAAATTTTGCTTGTGGCCTTCGTTGGCCGTGATTTGGCGTCAACAGAGAGCCGCATACATGTTTACAAGGTCCGAAGTGTATGAAGTTGATAGCCACATGGGTGGAAAGGCCCACAGAAGTGGCTGCTGAAGGTGATGCCCAAGAAACCGACTTGTCCATATTGAGACAAAGTGAGGCACCAAGTGTGAACCACATATTAGTGGCCCTTGAAAGAATAGAAACATGCAGGCTGGAAAGGAGTTAAGGCTAAAATGCTGGGTAGTCGATGTCGCTGTGTTGGCTGCGGCAGCAGATGCCTGCGTGAGCCGAATGCTTCGCAATGGAAGTTGCTTATCTTCAACGATGACTGTCCATGCAAACAAGTGGGGTATGCTGCCCAATCGGTTTGCGTTTCTTGTCGCGTGTTACCAGACCACCATGTGCAACGAAGGCAAGCACAAGCACTGTGCCTGTAGTTGGACTGCTGAATGCGCCTAAGTGACCCGTGTACGTCATTCCTCACTGTTACCATGTGGATCCTTAGACAAGTGTTTTGCTAAGTTTAGCCAACTTTAGCTTAGTGTTTTGTCTGAACCTTATGCGGTGATTGAATGCGGAATCTCATTTTGCTGTTATCTCACTTGTTTATGGCCGCTGTATTACGTTTCTTGGATGTGGCGGCCTGGTCATTTGCATTGGGAAGCAGTCTCTCGAGGTAAGCACCTGCTCCTGCAGTCCGCGCAGCGACATAGACTCCCAATTTACACGCACCGTGATTCGTGCTCCCCGTTCAGTCCTTTCCTGCTGCAGCCGTGGGCAAATTGTGCTTGTGGGCTTCCTGGGCCGCAATTTGGCATACGTGCTTACATGGTCGGAAGTGTATGAAGTTGATAGCCACCTGGGTGGAAAGGCCCGCAAAAGTGGCCACCGAAGGTGATGCCCACGAAACCGACTTGTGCATATTGAGAGAAAATGGGCACCGAGTGTCAGTGACATATTAGCGGCCCCGATAGACAAACATAAACGAGCAGCTTGGAAAGGAGGTAATGCTAAAATGCACGGTAGTCCATGTTGCTGTGTTGGGTGCGGCAGCAGATGCCTGCGTCACCCGATTGCTTCGGTATGCAAGTTGCTAATCTTCAACGGTGACTGTCAGTGCAAACATCTGCTTGCGCTGCCGGTTGTCGCACGTTACCGGACCGCCATGTGCGATGACGAAAGTGAGCAGTTTACGAGCTCGCGTTTATTGTTTCAGCGTATCTCAACATGCAAGTTTTATTGCTGCTCTTGTACGAGAAGGTGCACTGCTCGTCTTCGACCGATAAAGTCGTACGTCCTGTTCACTCACTTGTGGCTTGTTTGTATGGGCGTCAGTAGGGGAGGCTCTTTGGTCTCCTGGCAATTAGAACGTACAAGCTAAGCGGCAAGGCACGCCGCAACGCCAACCGGGCGAGCGCGGCGCGTACCAGCGTGTGCGACCGGTAAAAAGCGGCCATATTGAATTTTGCACTAAAAAAATGTTTCCGCTTCTTGTTTGAGCAGCGCCATCTGTCGGGTACCCTAGTGAGTTCCATGCGCTGCGCTTCTTATTTTCGTACCACTGGGGAAGGTACAGTTTCCCTTCTCTAAAGTTGGTCTTTATTCTGTGGGAAACGCGTCGAAGCTGTTCGACTAGCAGAGCATGCTGCAGCTAAGAAAGCGTATGAGAAACAGAAACAGTGCCTAGAGAAAGAGATCAAGATGCTGCAAGAAAAGCACATGGCATTGAAAATGAAAGAGCGTGAGGATGAGTTAAAGATAGAGAGTATGCCCACTAACGCAGTAGAACAGCCTGACATCAGAGAGATGCCAGAAGTTGGCAGGTTAGATAGCGCACGTAACGTCGTAGAGGAGGAGCTCACTGACTGAGGAGCCTTTGATGCCTAGTGACCAAGATAAGAGGATGGCTGATATCCAGATTGAGCTTTGTATAACCAAAGAGCAGATGAGAGTAGAGAAAGTAGCTTCATCTCGGAATGAAGTGGGGTTGGTAATGAAAAATGATTTCACGGATCACCAGGCATCAGAAGTGATGAGTAAGTCAACCTCAGGGAGAAATGAGAAAAGCGGTCGATACCCGAATCGCCCAAGACGTGTAACACGTAAGGGCAGGATGAAGAGTCAAAGGCGATGGAAAGGAAAACAGCGTAATAAAACGCATATGCATGAGATGATCTGGGCATCAAGGAAAAAGATGAAGCCAGACTTAAGACAGAGCCATTCCAAGCTGCACGAGAAATGTGCCGGCATAGGAATGAGAAGGAAACTGGCTGGAAGTAGGGAAGCATGGTAGTTCCGAAAAAGGCGGAAAAAATAGTGCATATGCAAGGGGTGGGATATAAAGGAATATTATTTAGGAATGGCCTCGGACAGTTGAATTGTCAGCTTTTACAAATGTGTGTAGATAGCAAGTTTATTCATATGGAATGTTTTGGGACAATGAACGTTACGAACAATCGAGTGCAGTGCACTGTGTAGTGAAATGTGAATGGTGCGCGAAAATGTGGTAGTGACGAGTGAGCCACGAGTACTCAAGAAGTACGCAAGTCACTGAAGAAAAGTTTGCCACCAAAAATAAGGCCAAGAGAAAGCCGTTTTTTGAAAAAAAAACCTCTGGAAGAGGGGGCCATTGTCACATTAAGAGGCCGCCTGGGGCGAGAAAAGAAGACGACGATATACACGGAGCGTTCCGAACGGCACGAGCGCGCGAGGCGCGTGACCCGAGGTGTGGTCGAGGCAGAAGCGGGGCTGAGCTGGCATTATCGACGTGTCTCTGGGCGGAGAATGTCGCATCATCAGCTACGTTCTGGCGTACGGGAGACTTGGAGGTTCTGCCGAGTCCGTGACGCCGGCAGTCCGAGGTGCAGCCGTCGACCTCGGAGACGTTCGAGCGAGGCTACTTGGACCAGCGGCAGCATCACACGGCAGGCCGGGCACTCCAGAGAGGCTTCCCCTTCATCGGCAGACCAGCGCGTTCGATGATCGCCGGAACGCCACGTCGGCACTTGAGAAAGGAGCTGGACGAAAGCAACGGCCGAGAACGTCGTTAGGCCTAATCCGCCAGGCCTCTCTGCCACGTCAGCATCAGCGATCGGGTTATAGGCGTCCACAAAGGCGACGACATCGTCAAGATTGCCGGGAGCAACGACTCCGAAAAAGACTTGGACGAAGAGAGCCCCATGAGTCAGCGTCAAGAAACGTGAGCGCATTCAATGTAAGCGGCGAGATAACTGTAGAGGAAATGCCCAGACTTATTGTAGGCGAGTTTAAGAACAGGTTCATTGTTTATTAAGGATTAGGTTGTACATTTGTTAGCATTATCTGTTCAGTGTGTGCTAGCTTTTAGTGAGTTTTTAGTTTGAGGTTTTGGGTGTTGTGGTGAGATTAAAATATGCTTGCTCTGTTTCCATGCGTTTCCCAACCTCATCTCTTTTAACACCCGCAGGCCCCGAGATAAGTGACATTACACACGGCAATATGCCAATTTTGATCGCTTGATATGTAGTATTAGATGCACTTGACACAACTGTGATATTCTCTTTTGTGGAAGTTTGCAATGTTCAACAATTTTTATTGTGCATTTCACGGCCTAAATCAAAAATTTTCTACCGACAGTCACTGCATTTTTTTCCTTTTAATGTATCCAACCTAATCAAACTTGGTGCAGTGGTTGCCGAGAAGAACGGTTTCTCCTTTCTCGTGTATTTAGATAGAAGGCCCCGAGCTAAGGCTTCCTTTTAATGTTTCACTGGATGCTGACTGACCCGGACGGTTTCCCGCAGTCTCGTGCACTGACGAAGTGTGACGCCTACATCGCCACACAGCGGCGCTCCTTGTCAATCCAGTGCTGTGATTTTTCCGGTAGCTGGCAGGGCGCTCTTCCTTCCGCAGCGCCCGTGCTTACGCCAGGCAGCAGTTGTCTCGAGGGCTGCGTCGCGCCATGCCGCTCTCGCGTAATGTTAGAACACTGTCCGAGAAGTTCGTATGCGACGAGAAACCTTGCTATCGATGTCGATGCTTCGCCCTTCGTGCGAAACTGCTACACTTTTAAGTTGCTGTAGCAATTCTTAGATTTAGGTGCACGTTAAAGAACCCCGGGTGGTCCAAATTTGCAGAGTCCCCCACTACGGCGTGCCTCATAATCAGAACTGGTTTTGGCACGTAAAACCCCATAATTATTATTATATGCGCTCGTAAAGGAAAACGATATGCTTCAAAGGTTACGGTAATATTTCTCTTTAGTGTCCCTTTAAACGGAAGACAACTGGTCCGTACCCTGGCTAATCACCTTGTACATCGTCCTCATGGTTATTTCACTCTCTCCTATTTGCAGATATCATCCCCGGAGAACCCGGGAATCTCGAGAGCCAAACCGACGTGCCTCTGCACCATTGGGATGAAGCGCCATGAAAAAAGATCATTTCTTGGACCTGCTGAAACAACTGAGGCAAACGTGAGCATATAATTAATTCGTCCGTGCTCAACCCCATCACAAGTTGGTGCTTCGCTCAGATATCTGCATAGGCATTTGAGGTCCCTGAGCATGTCAATTATGGCTTTCTCTATAGCGCGCACCCTTAAAAGGGTGCGCGCTCATCAACCAATAATACTACAGTTACTGCGGGAAACCGCGCTCGGGTCAGTTAGCACCTTTGAAACATTAAAAGGAAGCCTTACCCGGGCCTTCTATCTAAATACACGAGAAAGGAGAAACCGTTATTCTCGGCAACCACTGCACCAAATTTGATTAGGTTGGATACATTTAAAAGGGAAAAAAAGCAGTGACTGTCGGTAGCAAATTATTGGTGTGGCAACCAATCTCGGTGTGGCAACCATTTCTGTCAACTCTGGCGTCCTCCTAGAACAAGTCCTTTTCTTGTTCACGAGTAAAAATTTCGGGTCCTATATTCAACAAATTACGACATTTAGGGCTGCAATTTCAACGCAAAAGCAAAGAGAAATGATTGTACGTGGACACCAAAAAGAGAGAAATTATTGGAATGATATTTGGTGCACTTGAGAAAAGGAGGTTAACTATCCTGACGTTAGGAAGGAAAACATTATTTTTTTATTTCTTGCACAAATTGCAAGGTCTGTTGAGTTTCGAAAATATCCAAGGACGAAGTTTGCAAATGCGTTACTGATAGAAGCGGATGTGTCCATTCGGAGCGCAATCATGGATACGCTTCTCCTCCTTGCAGGAACCGGCTGTGCGGTTTTGAATGTCCGAGTTTCGACACCGTGTTCCACTACAGCAACTATGTTGGGTAAGTTCGCAAGCAGTGCAGTTATTCTCTTTTCGCTAATATAGGTCTCAAATTGCAGAAAGTGCTCTTGCCAAATTATGGTTTGCCCTCAATTCGCCATGCCACTTTATAAATTTTTCTGACGCTGTCGGCCTGTGTTTTGCTCTCCAAAATATCAAATCCCGACCAACTCGCCCCTGAAATTCCCGGCCACAACGGAGTGTCACGTTAAGTGATTTTAGGGATATTTGCGCGGGGTTAGGCGTGTCCTGCTTACAGGAAAAAACTTCTTCTCCTTCTCACTGGTTCGCGAATGCATTGCAATGATGCATGTTCCGAGGACCATAGCCTCGACCTAAATTTTTATTGACAGAACGTCAAGCGAAGAAAATCGACGTTGTTTAAGACATTCTATTGGTTGTCATAAGTTTTCCTACAAAAATTACTAGAGGAAACTTGGGCACTTAGTGTATAATGTAGCTTCAAGGTTGGCGTTTCAGCCAGCGTGACAACGATGGTTATTACACATCCGCCGTCGTTGCTTAGGGGCTTTGGTGTTGCGATGCTAAGCACGAAGTCGCGGGATCAAATAGCGGGCACGGCGGCCTGCATTTCGATGGGGGCGAAATGCAATAACACCCGTTTACTTAAATTTAGGTGCCAGTTAATGAACCCCCGGTGGTCAAAATCCGGAGTCCCCGACTACGGCATGCGTCATAATCAGATCGTGGTTTCCTCGCGTAAGACCCCATAATTTAATTTTGGTTGTTTCACAGTCTGAATCATATTGAAGCTCTTTGTGACTTTTTAGGTTCAACATTTTCAGCGAAATGGCGCGTTATAAGTGCCGGAATTAGTGGTGATTAGGGATTTGCGCCGAATCCTATTGCCTCCTGCGTTTAGAAAAGTGGGCTTGATGGAAACAACGTCACAAGAACAGCTGAAGCCACGTACACGAAGATCACACAAATCCACTCGCTAACGTCTATTTCTATGGTAGGTAAACAATCACAGCACCAAAGTTCCCTCTAGGTATTTCAGTGGGAAGCTTCTCGTTCAAGACGCCACGGGAAGATCGAGCCTATATTTCAAAAGTGGTCTCGGTTTCTAAGGTCCTGTTGACTGGCAGGGAGACGCCTTATGCCAGCGTTCTAGTTAATGCCTCTTGTGTTTTGTGCAGTACCTGTTCATCGGTCAACGCCTGTCCCCTCTCACATTTCGGTGGCCGACCGAGGCGAAGGGGTGATTTGCATCCTACGAGTGCATTGGCGAAGGGGTGATTTATGATTCTTCCTTTTCGCTGAAAAGCTTGCGCAAATAGTAAATTGCCAGCGTAAAAACGTGAGATATCGCTCCAATATTACCGTTATCAGTTCAACACTGTTAATTTGGCTTAAAATTTTTTTCGAGGTTTATATTGTAGGTATATCTTATGGCAGGAAAACTTTTCTACGCAATTTCGAACTGCTGTACCATCACGATTGAAAATTTCACGACATCATTTAGTTAATAAAGAGAAAAGCAATATTTGCGCGCATTCTGGCCCTTCTACTGTTGTATGAGGCAAGTGTTCGATTCAGTTAGAGCATCTCTGCAAAACAGGCGTTTGCTCTGGTTGGTCGTGGTAAAACGTGGCTCTGGTGCCATGGCACGTGATCCCAATATTTGTTTTGTTTTTTTGCAGGTGAGTGAACTACATGTCTTTTCAGAAAAATTACACAGAGCATCACTATCAGGTTTATGGCCCTGTAATAGAAAAGCAATATGAGAATTCAAAAGGCTCTACCTAATAAAACATTCAAATTAATGTTTTTTACAGGAGTCTAAATATAGGAGTCATTTTTGTGGAGAATTTTCGCAAAACAGTCGTAAAGGTTTTGCCAGTTTCAGGTAGGCACACAAAAAATTAGTCCACTTGAGGTGTTTTAAGCAGTGTTGTTTAGAGAACTACGACACGTCTGTTTGTTGCAGCATTACGAATTGAAGGCAGCGTGTTTGTATTTCTTTTCAAACATACCAATTGAGGCAATCTTTCTAAAATAATGTGCACCTCAATTTACTTTATCTTAAAATGCAACATATTTCATTCAAATTGCTCAAGTGGTTCTCGCATACATTTTACACGTATTTCAAAAGTGAAACCGGACTCTACACCGAATTAAAGGTCATTTTAAATATTGTCTGCTGTCATTGCAGTGACGCCAACTGCTACATTGAATTCTGCTGTTACTTCGTGGCCAAAGTTGCATCCAAAAAGCCGAGTCGACGCTGAGCAAAGGAGCCCAGACCTGTGGACGCCAACATGACTGGCCTCAACTGTGCGAGAACAATTTTTAACCGTGAGTAAGCACCTACAATGATTTCTCATACTGTTCAGTTGAAATTGCCGTCTTAATATGTCACACGTATTTGCCGTATTGAATAGCGATGACGTGCGTCGAAACAGCTTGTTTCGGCCGGATGCCACAGTTGACAGGAATGGTCATCACTGCGACATAAACGCTTCTCCTATGACAACAGGGCTTGGGGGGGGGGGGGGGGCATTCTTTATGCTAAATAATTCACTTCCAGTTTCTGTTATGAAAAGCTGGATTGGTAAATTACTTTGTCGTGTTTTAGACGCTTCGTTCTGTTATCTTTTGCCCCTGCTTTCTCTGCACCTTTTAAATACTCTTGTTAGACGTTGAATATATGCCCGGAACGTGTGTTACGATTCCTAGGTCATATTCGGAATGGATACGTAGTGCCATCTTTTTGTATGTATATGAAGCAGATCCGCTGCTTGTGTTCCTGTGTTCTTTTATATTCTGGCACAATCTAGTAGCTCAGTTATCTATACGATGCTATACTATCCAATCTTCCCTCTAGTTCTATCATGAAGCTATGCTCAATACTGGGGAACATGCCGCTCATCCTAACGTTGGCATGTTTTGCAGAGTGCGTCGATGGGGATGGACATCCGCTGTTGCAACCAGCCGCGAGTGACGCCATTATGTGCTTGTCAGCGAAATGTTCGCTGCGGTCCTGTGGTAAGCCTCAATTGCGAATATATATATATATATGACCTTGAACTTTGGTCACAACGGCCATCTGCCAATCTGTTATTGTGTCGCCTAATGTTCTGCTGCATTCCTATTGCCCACGTAACTATACGTTGCTGTATGTATCACATCGTCAAAGTTTCCGCTGGTGCTCGCGGCATGAAACTCCACTCACTTCTGTGGGCAAGCAGCTCACTTCAACGTTGCAATGTTGAATCTTCTGCACCGAACCACCCCTATTCACTGTCGCTTCCGCCCCAACGCCGACAATCTCGCTCGCTCCAGCACCGTCGCTCATATTTTTCACCGATTCCCTACAGACGCACCCAGCCGGAAAACTAGGAGATGCAGCGCCTCGAGGTGACTGCATTATCCCTACGCCACCAAATCCTCTACTGAAGCTGCCCACTTATATGAACCTCCTCGACATGAGACGGTGTTTGTGTCTGCTCTTATAGACACTGGGGCCCCTTTATCTGTAATTAGCGTTAACCTTGGTAACCGGCTGAAGAAAATATTAGCACCCGCCACGACGCCTGTTGTTCGCGTCGCCGACGAAGAAACAGCCCCCGTAATTGGTGTGTGTGTCGCCCGCGTCTCCTTCGCCGATCGCTCCGCTATCGTTCTATTCAGTCGTCACCCACTGTCCCCACGACATCATCCTCGGCTTGGAGTTACTCTCCACGCATTCTGCTCTCGTAGACTGTTCAGTCAGTAGTCTCCGCCTTGACTTGCCTGTTGTGGATCCCGCTGAACCACAACCTGCAGTCGCCTCAGTTCCATATACTTCGTTCGCTTGCCACCTTCGGCACTGATTTAAGTTGATTTGTGTCATCCCCACCAGTGCACGACGGTCACGACATCGCGGCTCACATGGAAGGCGTCCTCCTTACACACGGGATCACAGTACCTCATAGTTTTATCTATTACGGCGAATTGTCTGCCTACCAGTGGTCAATTTTGGCTTGACGATACAAGTGCTGCCACGCGGGATGTCTCTGGCCGAGGTTTGCTCATTTGAGGATCACTCAGTAACATCTATTGCAGTAGACAATTCAGACGATCCTCCTCTACCATTGCAGTCGGCAACTTGTTCCATCGCCGACTTACATAAAATATTGCGCCCGGCATGCCGCCCGAGCACGCTCGTGAGCTCTACCGCATTCTTTTCACACCACGATATTTTTTTAGTTTAACGATCGTCCTTTGCCCAAACTACAGCGGTTAAACGTCGCATAAATACCGGCGATGCCCTTCATATTTCGCCGCCCGTATCGAATGTCGCCGTCCCTAGTTGTTCAGTTATCTATACGATGCAGTACCAACTATCCAATCTTCGCTCTAGTCCTACTTTCATGAAGCCGGTGACACGCGATATATATCTCGCATTGATGAGAGCCGTGACGGCCTCCACGGTGCTCGCTATTTGTCGTATATTGACCTTCGCTGCGGGTACTGGCAGATTGCCGTGGACGATCTCGACCGCGAGAAGACTGCCTTTGTAACACCTGACGGTCTTTGTCAATTCAAAGTGAAGCCGTTCGGTCTATGTAACGCTTCTGCCACTTTTCAACGCCTGATGGATTCCCTTCTTCACGATTTCGAATAGTCTACGTCCCGGTGCTACTTGCACGACGTTATTGTACTCTCCCCAAGATTAGCTATATACGCACCTCGAGCGCCTCTCAGCAGCCCTCGACGTTTTTCGTCGAACCGGTCGGCAACTCGACGCCTCAAAGTGCCAATTCGGTCATCTCCAGATTATGGTCCTTGGACACCTCGTTGACATGAACGGAGTGCAACCAGACCCAGGCAAGATCTAAGCAAGATCCAAGATCGGCCTTTGCTCGTACTTCCGCCGCTTCGTGAAACATTTCGCGGTAATAGCACAACCACTCACCGAGCTTTTGAAGAAAGACGTCCCTTTCCAGTGGGGCAATAACGAGGACCCTGCGTTAACGCATCTAATTGACTTTCTCACAACTCCGCCCGTTTTGGCCCATTTCAATCCTTCTGCGCCTACCGAAGTCCGCACTTATGCCAGCGGCAACGAAATCGGCGCAGTACTAGCACAACGCCAGCGCAGCAACGACCGTGTTGTCGCTTACGCCGCTCCTCTCACCCTGTGAGCCCAACTTTCCATCACTGAGCCTGAGTGTGTCTGGCCCTAGTTTGGGCGGTTGCGAAGTTCCGCCCATACTTATGTGGGCGACCCTTTTCAGTTGTCACCGACCATCACGCGATTTGCTGGTTGTGCTCCCTGAAAGATGCCACAGGAAGACTTGGTCGGTGGGCGTTACGCCTCCAAGAATAATCGTAATCTGTCATCTACAAATCTGGCTGTCTACACAAGCACGCATTGCCTGTCTCGCTACCCGGTCGGTGAGCCTGACGACGCCGACAGTAGTACCGCCAACGGCATTTTCTGTGTCTGCCTTCGCTAACATCGCCGATGAGCAGTACCGGGACCCATCGCTGCGAGCACTCATCGAGCGTCTGCACTCTACACCTACCGACGCCTCTGTTAGCCGATATGTCCTCCAGGGCGGCATTCTGTATCGAAGGAACTTCCTCCCTGGCGGATCGGATCTTTTTCTTGTCGTGCACAAACATCTACGACGGACTGTACGTACTCGCACGTACGACCGCGTTCGCCGGCGCTTCTATTGGCCCGGTCTCGCTCACTCCGTCCGACGCTATGTTGCTGCCTGTATCCCTGCCAGCGTCGGAAAATGCGTCAGGTGCTACCTGTCGGTCATCTCCAGCCGATCACCGTCCCTGTGGCATCCTCTAGGAACAAATGGGTTGCCGTTGCAACTGATTACGCCACCCGATACACCATCACGCGGGCTCTCCCGACCAGTTGCACCACAGACGTCGCAGACTTTCTCTTCCGTGACATTATCTTGCATCATGCATGGCACCCCGAGACAGCTGCTTACTGACCGCGGTCGTAACTTCGTGTCAAAAGTTATCGCCGACATTGTGCGCTCCTGCTCCACTCAACGCTAGCTGACCACCTCATACCGTCCTCGAACGAATGGACTGACGGAGCGTTTAAACCGTACCCTCACAAATATGCTGTCGATGTACGCTTCCAAGGGCCACCACGACTGGGACATTGCCCTTCCTTACGTCACATTTGCGTATAATTCTTCTCGGCACGACACCGCCGGATTTTCTCCATTTCCCCACAAGCGAGTATGCGCGCGACGCCATCGCCCTCGCCGACCATGCACACCAGCTTGCCCGTACTCGACTGACGGCCACGCAAATCACTCCACAGCGTCTGTAGAACGCTCGCCACCGTGACGTAGTTTTTGCCTGGTGCGCTCGTGCTCCCGTGGTCGCCGTCTCGTCACGTCGGAGTTTCAGAGAAGCTCCTTGCGCGATACACGGGGCCCTACCACCTGGTGCGTCAGGTGACGCCAGTGACGTACGAAATTGCTCCTGTCATTTCGACCTCTCCCTCTACCCTGGCATCCAGTGATGGCGTGCACGTCAGTAGCCTCTAGGCCTACTACGCTTCTTCCGAGTCCGGCCTTTAGTTGCTCCGGGACGGCGCTTTTGCCGCAGGGGGTTGTGCTACAGACCAGCATTTACGATGACGAAGAGGCGAGCTGTGGGCAGACGACGATGACGATTAGAGGCTAGCTCGGGCTGTTGCCTGTTGGCCAAGTGCGGCGTACTTGTTTGTAAATATACTTGCATATAGCTTCTCGTCTGCGTCTTCCTACGTAACAATATTATCATCCAGCCCACGGTAGTACGAAGCTACGCAAAGGAACCTGCATATGAATTTCTCGGAAAGAAAAGCATCGAATTTGAAGTAAAATTTGTCATGGTCCGAGGATCAAACGCGGGACCAACGCCGTACCGGTGCGGTTACTCTACCATCTGAGCTAAGCGGGAGGATCACCCGATCGCAAAGCGATGGCGAATTTCTAATAGACACTCAGAAGCACAGGGACACAGAAAATGACACATTTGTTCTGTGGAAACCCGCAACGTGAAGAATGGCTCTTGAAACAAAATAAGGATTTCAAGCTGCAAAGGAAAGTCCTTTGCAATACGCCCTGGAAATACGCCCTGGAAAGGCGTTGGCCACGGGTTTGAGCCACTAACCAGGACGAACTTTTTAATGCGATTTTTTTTCTTTGTGAGAAATCCGTATTGGGCTCCCAAGTAATTTCGTGCTAAAGTTTCGCTGCATGACAAGTTTTCTTTTCATACCTTTCTCCTCCTTGTGCGCTATTGCAGAATCGATTTGCCATGATATTTCAGATATCAGTGCTGTGTTGTTTCATTTAATTTAAGATCGCCCTAGTTTCAAACTTACTACGGTGTTGTACATAGCTGCCCAGGTATCCTTGTAATGCCGCTGCCAATAAACATCCCAATACTGAGTTGCAACATTGCCTTGTTTGTGCAGACCGAGTGGACGCGGCGTTAGAGGAACGGCGTTGGCCATCGGTCGCCTGCGACGACGTCATGTGCTGAACAGCTGCATAGTCACGGCTACTTCACTGCCACCAGTAAGTGGGGCGGGGGGGGGGGGGGGTATGTATTGCATGCGCTATGTTTATTATCTTGTGACGGTCATTTCTCACACTGTTATCGAGCGTACAAGACTATTCTTACGTGCAGCAAGTGTATCTACTAACGGTAGGTTATAGAACATAATTCTCTTATCTAGTAAATTAAACTGACTTTGGAAACATCGGCTCGCAGTTTGCATTTTGTGTATTTGGTATCTCCAAACAATTTTTTACAAACGTGAAAATTGTTTTTACGTACGAGGTGTGGGAGTTATGAAATGTGGTATGTGTTTGCAAAGACTAGAGTAAAAAAAAAAGTAGCAAAAAAGAAAAAAAAATCTCTACGACTTGAGATGCGAAGCCGGACGTCCTTACAGAGCTTTGCGCTCCATTGTCGCAGGGATTTGCGTCGATAGCGTAATTTGTGTCCACTGCGAGACGGACGCCTCTTCCATAGATGTCCAGGTACCCCCGTGCTTGCGTCACGTGACTACATAATTAGACTGCAAATAGTAGATTCTCTACAATACTATAACGCATTTTCGTAGCGTGAACAAAGCCAGTATAGCGATGTAGCTTTCCTAAATTCTATCTTCTGGCACACACGGTTGCACGATCAGGTGTTTGCATTCACTGCCAGAAGCGGCTGTTTGTGGGCTTTCTCGATCTCCGCGCCGGGTGCATACATGCTGTCGTGAGCCTCGTAAACTCGACTGAGCTGTCGCGGACTAAGGACACTTTTTGCTGTTTATTGGCACACATTATGTATGACTACAGCTCTGTACTGCTCTTAAAAAAATTACTTCCTACGTAAAACTGGAGATTCTAATGTCGGCTCTCTGGTACCTCTAAAGCACGCAGATCTGTTAATGGTATGGCGGATTCTATATTTAGCGGATTTAGCGGATCTAATTTAGCGGATTCTATATTATTCTTTTGAGTTTCTTTGATTAAACCCGTGTATTTACCACCGGGTCCTTGGCCACTGCTCCAGAACAGCCATATCCTACTATGAACGAGTCCTAGATCAAATATGAGAACAGGTCGATTTCGTCGGGCCCGATTGCGCGACCGCGCGCAAGGGGGACCGAAGATCGCGCCTCAGTCTCGGGTGCGCAGGGGTGAGGCAGCGCGGGAGGGAGGCGGTGGTCTTCTGTTTCTGGGGCTTTACGTGCCAAAACCAGTTCTGATTATGAGGCACACCGTAGTGGAGGGCTCCGGATTAATTTTGACCACCTGGGGTTCTTTAACGTGCACTACAACGCAAGCACACGGGCGTTTTTGCATTCCGCCTCCATCGAAATGCGGCCGCCGCGGCCAGGATGCGATCCCGGGAGGCGGTGGTCTACTCAGGCACCAACTGAGTACTTTGTGCGGTCTCGCACTGCCTCACGAGCCTTATGTTAAAAGCGGTCTGCAGGCGGCTCATACCTTTGTTCGTGCCTTGTTTTCGTCGCTCAGTTTGTGTTCAAGCGATAGACAGCACGAATGTCACTTAGCAGTTAGCTCGCTGCCGCCGCGCTTCCTCACGCCAGCGTTTTGACACCGAGTGTCCGCGCTCATCGAGTGTGATGTGTTCATGTTTGCCTGCGCCCGCTGGCATCACGCGTGTTTAGTTAGTAAGCGAATATTTCCAAATTTAAAGGCCGATAAAACTACTATACTTATTTTATATAGCTGTCTACTAATTTTCTATCGCAATCGATGCTTCGCCTTGCGGGCTAAACTACGGCTATTTTTCTACTTGGCAATTAGCAACAAATTTCGTAAAAAAATAACATTAGAAATAAATATGGGCGTGCAATAGCCACTAGATTTATTTTTTCTTTGAAATGGAACCAACCTCATTCAGTTCAGAGCAGTAGTTGCTGAAAGAAGTCGCAGTTTCGTCCGAAAGGCGAAGCACCGATTGCGATAGCAAATTAGTGGACAGCTAGAAGAAGTAAGGATCTTAGATTTAGTGGCCGTATAAACTTGTAAACATAGGCATATTAACTAAATGAAGAAGCATGGTCTCACACGCGCACACGAAAACAGAAACACCTCACAAGATGAAAGTTGAAAGTAGCGCCTGTCATGTGTGACTTTCCTTTTGTGTCGTGTCGCTGTCAAAACGCTTTAGTCTGTAAGCGCTGCAGCAGCAGCAAGCGAATTGAACTTCGTGCCGCGGCCCGCATTCACGCGAACTAAGCTGCGAAAACACAGCGCAAGAAGGACTCTGTCCCCGCTTCAGATGGCTTTCAAGATACAGCGGCAGGGCGGGCCCGCGCGGCGTAGTATTATTAACTTCATATAAGATTGCATGGTCGCGTGTGCTTCGAAAACTCCCGTGTTCCCGAGAAACGCTGCTATTAGCAAATGTTGCTTTATAATGTACAGTATATAGAGTCGAAGAACTGGAGGGAAATCCGTTGGGTCGGGAATATGCAGAACTAAAACGGACAACGACCGCGACATATATATATATATATATATATATATATATATATATATATATATATATACTTTCGTGGACGGTGTCTGTTTTACTTGTTGTAATGTACAATGTAATGACACATTCGTACGTTGTGAAGACAAGGGTGGGTAAATTGTAGTGTTGAGAAGTCTATAGAGTATTCGCAAAGTATTGGAAAGGTATTCGACATAGGATTCGATTTGCTTCTAGCACTATTAGATTTGAATTCGTTTTGGTCTGTAACAAGACTTTTCGCACAGCCCAACATGCGAATGTAAACTTTCCTTTGAAAACACTTCTGCTTTTGACAGGGTCTAACTACTTACTCGGAGAGCCCGCGCCAGCCGACTAATGTGGGCCAAGACACAGCGCCTTCGTAACATCCTGTCTGTGGCCATATCGCATTTTATGGACACGGTAATAGTGTCCATAATAGTGTGTATGGACACGGTAATAGAGCTTTGGAATGCATGCAACGGTGCGTGCACTGCAACGCATTGCGCAATAACCACCAAAATCTTAAAAGCTTGAACTCGGGGCCACGTGCGATTTCTCCATTCAAATATTTGCAAAACGTAAAAATGGTTTTATGAGACAATGACTGAGCCGATTGGAAGGAAATGTGGTGCGTTTCGGAGAAAAGGTTTAAATTTGGTGTCCTTCGGGAGCACAATATTGTTTTTACCCTGTACATGTTAACAAAAACTTCCCAAGTGCTAGCAGATTTTGACAAGTATTGATGCAGGAAATTTACAAATCCGTAACTGCACAACATAAACAGATAACTCATTCTGTAAAATGCTTCTCTTCGATCATCTAAAGCAGACATGACAATTCAGAGCTTACTTATAAGCGTTACAACCCTTAGGACGGGTTTACAAAGGGCGTGCTCACAATTAGTGGCATACTGCACAGCGGTGTATGTTACATCAAGGATGTCCACTTTCTGTGCATAATTAGGTGCTGTGTAGAGAATTTTACTGTTATTTATTTTACTCTGTGGGATACCCGTTCTTTGCATCGATCGCATATAAACACACAGTGCATCGTACAAACTATAACTGCAGCGCATGCAGTTTGCCGTAGCCTTCTAAAGTTCGTAAGCAACGGCGAGTGAGAATGTAGCAAAATAAGCGTACGTATTTTCTCTGGCAGTCGAACCTGGGAAAAGCATTTTGGGCTTTCGCGTAATGCAGTTTGATGCACCGCTTTCATTTTAAATTAGAACAAGGTACTTCGCAGAATTTGTCATCACCTACCCGCGAATTATCCACTAGACACAATTGCACTCAGACGCACGGGCGAACGCGTTGTCAATTTGCACATTACGGTACATGGCTTGTGTACTCGTTGAATACAATGCTTTGTATGCACTGCTCTGTACGTATTTTGTTAAATATTTATAACGTTCCGTGCATGTAGTATGGTATCGGGTCTCTTTTCTGCTCGAAATGTTCCACGCTGTATATGTATTCCAGTATGTATGCTGTTATATCATTTGATATATTACTCAACCTGTGTAACCCGTTTCTGCATCCGTCTCTGAGATATCTCGTAATTACACGGCAGAATTGGAAATGTGTTCATGTTATCGTGTGGTATGGACTGTGCTTTTCTTAAATATTAACATATTAACATGAGCGCCCCGAGTCTTAACACCCTCCACTTCAATCGCAGCTCGGCCTATACTGTGCCATCCACGTCAGCCGATGGCAGGTCGCAGTCCACATGGAGGATATTATTGCGATTGGTGAGTGCTGTACACAAAGTTTTAATTTCCAGATGGCGCCACTGGCGATATGCGTGGGTCGCGATAGAGATAAGAAATAGCCAACTGCTCGACTGTAATGCATGTATATAATACCTGAAAATCTCAAGCGCTGCAATGAGGCTCAAACAGGCTGTCACCAGCCCGTTTCGGAGGAGGTGCCAATAGAAATAATCATTATCATCGTCGCAGTATGTCGGACGTGTGTCACTGTCATTGTCGCGAACAATTCTAACGAACCTCAGAACTTTGGGAATGCTATGATAAGAAATGTAACCTTATGCTTACATAGTTAAGCTACATGCATCGTCGCCAAATATTTTGGCACGCAACTTATCATGGTCCCTGTGCGGTGTAAAAACTTGAAGACCGCACCCCCACTGCGTTCTGTAATCTCCGTAGATGGTTCATATTACAGAAAAAGCTCACCAAGCAAACGATGCAAACGGTAACAGCGCGGCATAAAATGATGCGGGAAAACGCCCACACTTGCAATAGATAATAATGCGATTAAACGTGACAAATAGGTGGATTAGTAATCTCCACCGGTTGCATTTCCAGTGCGTACGGCTCTAATATAGTGTGGTTGTGGTAAACGTTTTGGATTCAGCATGTCTGGTTTTAAGGAGCCTCAGAACTGGTCGTCGCCGAAATTGGTCAGCCGTTAGGGATGTTGGCAGCTCCGAAATTCAAAGCATCGAAGTGTGGGAAGTAGGATTGTGGCTAACGGAAAGAGGTACAAACAAGTTAAGAATCACTAGGCATTGCAAAACGCTAACAACGCACTTCGATTTCTGCAATCAGCTGATTTGCACTGTATTCGCGCCATGAACATGAAACAACACGCCCGAATCGCTATCCTAGATCAGTTGATATTTAAGCACATGCTACTCTAATCAGCACGAAACGTATCTCGCCCGTATGGGAATTAACCGTGCGGTTCTGTATGTCGGAGTATGAGCATCGCATTCCACTTGGTCTCTGAGCAGGAAACGAAGTAAACAATCCAGGAAATGCTTTGTTCACCAATATTGACCTCAAATTGCATAAACAGGTGTATATATACTTTGTTTGTTATGTACAGAAGCTACGGATGCTACGTCCATGCACAGCGCTCTTAGACGTCTCACGCTGCACGTTTCGTAGTGTAGTTGCTCTTGATTTATAACGCCTAAGACAAAATAATTACGGATGTATTACAGCAAAATCTGGACGTCAGGTGACGTCAAATTACAAATTAACCGTGCAGATTTATGATTGTAGCACGGGACCTACTAAGTGTTGGTCGTGGCACGAGTAATTCGCTCTGCTTCGGCTGCAAATAGGTTCAGATCAGCGACGCCCACCATGTAATAATTACGTCATATTTCGTTTTTGAGCATATGTGATGCAGTAGGTTTTGTTTGCGCGCGATAGCAGTGAAGTTTTCCGGTACATACTGCTATCTGCTATGTATATGAAACGGAGAAAAATCGGGGACTGCTTGCACTGTGACGTCTGTAGACCTAAAGAGGTCACAGGAACATTCATGACGATAATGCAGTCTATCCTGTCAAGGAATCGCAGGTGCAATAAAGTTTGGTTTCTGCAGAAAGGACAATGTAGTTATTACGAGCAGCGTACAGTGCCGTGCACTGCTGGGTATAGAGCGTTCGAAGGCCGTCTTTTCTCTTCGGGGCGACACCTGGCGGTGGTTGCTGTGTCCGAAATAGCGTGTTCTGGAGCATGCGTGACCTAATAAACATGCAAACTTGCGCGTCTTGCATTTAACAAGATGTGATGTTCGTGAGCGCCTTCGTTATCTCGAACAGTCCGTGACCGCACTTCATTTGTTGCGAAAGGCCGGCGCGTGTTATTAGCCCATACGCTTCATTCAGAATCAGTCTGACATTTGCGGTGCCTTAAGCGACTTCAGGCCGCGCGCAGATTTCGCTAAACAAAAGGCGCTTTTCAACGTTGCCACTCGCCAAAAGCAGTTAATGTTACTTATTCGCGCATGCTCCTGAATACACTATCTCGGACCCAGCAACTGCCGCCAGGTGTCGCCCTGCAGAGCAACGACGGCCATACGCGCGCTCTACACAGCTGTGGACCGCACTGTACAGTCGCAAGGTTTCGAACTAACGCGAAGAATTGTCGTTCTGTACACGCTGGATCGATAGAGTGTCTTGGCTGCTAAGATTCAGTGTGTAATAAGAAAACCTGGATCTGTAAATTACTTGTTTGAGGTTTTCGAAATTTTATACTTCATTTTCATTCAGTTTTATGGTTGCCTTGTCGAAAAAAAAATGAGGATGTTGAGACTAAAGGCGTAATACCTGCCAGAGGACCCAACACCCTTGCACACAATTCGTACAGAACTGATATTATACATTAGTATATCAATCAATATTAAACAAACAACAGCTTTCACGGTACCCAATCGAACATGCAAGACAAAATCTGTGACGCAGAGAAATGCGATGCGACTCTGGACAAAGTAAATATAGACTTGAATCACCTCACTCCTGCACGCCTTCTTTCCACTCCTAAGTAGCCCTCGAACAGGTACGAGTAAACGAGTGAATCATGTGCCGAATCCAAATGGCACATTAGAAGCGGTTACGGCGTGATAGCTACTGCTGTGTATATGAAGCGGTCACCTTGCTTGCTTTAGTGTGTTCTCTTGTGCTCTGGTGCAGTCTAGTTGCTCAATTATATATAAAGGGTGCTATAACCACTAGTCTAATTCCCCTCTAGTGGTCCTAGCATGAAGCTTTGCTCAAAGCTGTGAACATGCCTCTCATCTCGGCGATAGTGTGTTTTTGTAGACTGACACGACCCCGGTGGACATCCGATGTGGCAATCAGTCGTGTGCGACGCTGTTACGTACTCGTCAGCGAGGCAGTCTTCGCTGCTGTCCCTGCTGTACGTCACCAGATTTTGTTTGTTTCTTCAGGTTCTTCTGTTGTATTCTTCTAGCAAACTACATAAATATACGATGGTGCACTAAACCTCCAAATTTACTCCTGGTGATTATGACATAAAACTCCGCTAATTAGCGTAGGTAATGAGGCGATTGCAAAGCACGTATTATTCATCATTATTTCAAGATGGTAAACATAACATTTGAACAAAAACGAGTCTTTTAGATGTTTTTTTGCATTGATTGTTTAGTGACTGTATACAAGAGTGCTTAAAAATCGGAAGGCACTAAGCTCATTTCGTGCAGGAAATGCATTATGACAACGTGTATTGTCGAGCAGTTGCCTCGGCTGTTGAGCGTCAGATAAACTGGCCCGCTTTCCAACTAATACTGTCAACAACCACCTCACTTAGATGTTAAGCTGTTTGTATATAGAGTGAGTCGGAGAAAGCTGACTTCGTCCTTCTGCCGCGGCGACCAGTCATGTGTGGCACCTTCATGTTCTGGTCAGCGAAGCGGTCATCACTGCTTCCCCTTTGCCACCAGTGGTATATGCATATGTTGCATGGAGCGTCGTTAGTTACATTAGAAAATTATTTTTGCATTGTTAAGGGGCAGTATCATGTCGTAAATGTATTCACTGAATTTTAGGGCTTCAAAAAATAATGTGTTGAATGTATAAAAAAAAATGAAAAAGATGGTCTACGTTATAATTGGCGTGGCAGTTTGCGTAATGTCTGTTTACCATCTCCAAACTATTTTTTTATACGACAGATGGCATTCGATTGGTCACAAGGTGTACGAGCTGCGAGTCATACTGGTTATGAAAGATTGGGCGACTGGTTATGAAAAAGATTTGGCGCTTAGTTTAAGAGGCTCGAGCGAGAATCACGGTGCTATCCCGATAGTGAATACGGAGCGATTCAAAACGCGACGATTTGAAAAAGCGTGACTTAGCCAATTTGGCCTGTCATGTAACAATGTATACATTCCAGAATATGTGTTTAAAACTAATTTTGGTCAGACATCGGCATCACAGTGAACCTTTTAATTTGCTTGAAGCCAGAAACCAAGAAAAGTGATCATTTTGTTGTGCATTATTTTGAACACATTTGCATCCGATTATAGATGTGCGAATATTCGCAACGTTAAATTAACTAATCGAACAATAGCATGAGAGGCCAAATTGGCTGATTCGATTCGGTCCCCCAAGCAAATAGTCTAATAAAAATCAGAATATATTTTATAGCTCACGAATAAGTCAATCACGTCATCTACTTTGCACAATATAACCTGAAATCGAAGTAAAACACATGTCATCCACAGAACATTGCACATAAGGTACGAGAATAGCACGCCTGCCTGAAAAAGCTACAATTTTCCGCTAGAACCACAACCAATTGCAAAAAAAAAATAATGTGATCCAGCACCTGCGTCTTTTCGTTGCGTCCTTTCGTTAGATAAAATCTGAATGTGCTTTATTGCCACACAACTCCATAGAACAGCGACATCATCTACGCAGACCTTTCGCGTATCAGCGAGACACGTTTCGTGCTGATGTGCTTAAATATACGAGGATGGGAAGGTAGGCTGTACAGTATTCGCAAACTATTCGAGAGGTATTCGATATTCGATTCAATTTGCTTCTAACACCATTCGATTCGTTTTCGCCTCGTTCTCAAAAGCTAGCATTTTCACGCCCCTACAACCGATTTCCTTTGAAAACATTTCCGCTCTTGACAGGGTCAACGCGGTGAGCCTTCGCAGCCGACTGCTGGGGGCCAAGACACCGCGCCTTCGTAGATTCCTGTCTGTGGCCGTATCGCCTTTTATGGACTCGGTAAGAACCGTCTGGCTCGGATGTGTCTACTGAAATGCACGTAAACCGTAGAAATGTTTTTGAGACAATCAGGGAAACGATTTGGTGCATTTTATACTATATGATTTTGGTGAAGTTAGAAATTTTATATTAGCATGGAAATTCCTACAAAGCACGGAGGCCAGACAAATCCAGAAAAGAAAGTGACCGTTTATTTCATCGCCATCTAATCACAGCGCTCGAGTTGTCTCTAAGAAATTAGGTTGGTAAACTTTATGATTGTGTCCACGTGGTTTTTCGCGCTATATCTCACCTTGACATGTGCTCTGTCATTTAGGCCCTCTGCCTTTGTGGTAGCGGCCTGCTTTGGATCAAAATCCGCGAATAGTGTGCGGTCATGGCTGTCTTGAAGCAACAAATTCAACGTTTAGTTAGGGAGATAGGAGGGACAATCACTGCGAAACAGGCCGATACTTTTGGTGAATGTGTGTATTAAACTAATTTTAAGTGAGATATCGGCATCACAGTGAACCTTATGGTTTGCTTGAAGCCACAAACCAGAGAGAAAAAGGCGACCATATTGTTATGCGTTACTTGAACACATGTGCATCCGATTAGGATGTGCGAAAATTCACAACTTTAGAATAACTAATCGAGCAATGTCATGAGAGACCAAATTGGCTGAAGCATAACCTTTTTCTTATTCTCGAGGTGATGTTGATGCGCACGAGGTCTTTATTGTAGCTTTGCAGATAAATTGTTATAAATCAGTCGCAAGATTTCACTGTCATGAACATTCATGTTGCAGCGACAATACAGGCTTCGCAATTACAGGACGCAAAGCGTGGTGTCTTCCAATACTCTGCATTTTCAATTCTTTTCTACTTGATTGCATCGCTCGATGAAGCGCCACAGTTAAAGCCAGGGTTGGCCTCGCGATGCGACGGAATGCCAGAAGGATCGGTAAAAATAAAATGTTAGCAATACTTAAGTGCCTGTAACAGTCGTTTGGGTTATTAATTTCGGGACATACTGCTATGGTGGGAAAAGTTCTACTTGGTTATTTTAGGAGCTAATTACTATTTAAACATGAAAAATTGTAGCACTGCCGAAATTGAGTGTACGTTTCGGTTTAATATGTTCGAAGAAATCATGTTAGTCCTAATCGTCGCATATCATTTTTTCTAAGCTACAGGATTCTCATTAAAAGAAACATGGCAAATGCGACGACGTGTTTTTATGTGTTTTTATGCGACGACTTTTTATGACGATCCCGTCCTGTGTTTCGGTTTTTGCCGGTTAATGACAGACACATTATGTATGACTACAGCTCTGTACTGCTCTTCAAAAAAATTACTTCCTACGTAAAACTGGAGATTCTAATGTCGGCTCTCTGGTACCTCTAAAGCACGCAGATCTGTTAATGGTATGGCTAATTAACATTAGCGGATTCTATTGTATACTTTTGATTTTCTTTGATTTGAAATATGACACCACAACCAACAAGCCCACCATTCAATATTGAAATTTCCAAGTTGAAGTTGTCGGTCTAAACGCGGCGTGTGCTTCCAAGACCCCAGAGTTTGCGAAAAAAAGGTGCCTTTAACAAAGCTTGATTTGTAGTGTACGGTGCGGTGACAAACTTTCCATCGTTGTGAATACTAGGATTGGTAAATTGAGATAATTTTGAGATTCTCAAACTATTCGAAAGGTATTAGACATTCGATTCGATTTGCTTCTGGCACAATTAAATTCGTATTTCACTTCGCCTCAAACACTACTTTTCGCCACACCACTATATTCGATTTTAAACATTCTTTTGAAAATATTTCCGCTTTTGACAGGGTCCAGCCGCCTACTCGGAAATGCCAGGACACAGCGCCTTCGTGCCTTCCTGTCTGCGGCCGTATCACATTTTATGGACACGGTAAGAACCGTCTGGCACTCGGCTTTGGAATACACGCAATGGTGCGTGCACTGCAACGCATTGCGCAATCACCGTGAAAATCTTAACAGGTAGCTTTAGCTCCGGGCCGAGTGCGATTTCTCCATTGAAATACTTGCAAATGTAAAAATTAATAATAATAAGTAATAGAGATAAGCGTAGGCCTCTGCCCCACGCGGAGGGTCTGCGCGGTCGGGGTTGGTGGGGACTATTTTATTGGCCGCGGACGCCGACCGACGCCGACGGCGGATTTTCTGCAGTACGGGGCCTTAACGCTGTCGCCTTAAACCTCCCGATTCAGATTTCTGTTAGTCAATACGTCCGACATAAAAGTGTTTTTCCCAGCGTGAAAGAAGCCCGCGAATGCACGCAAAATTGTCGCGCGACTGGATGCTCGAGGCACTTGGTGTGTTTTTGCGGGCTTCTCTCACGCTCGGAAAAACACTTTTAACGTGACAGCGTTAAGGGCTCCGTGTCACAGACAATCCGGCGTCGGCGTTAAGCATCGGCGTCTAGCGGAAACGATCATGGCGAACCACATTATCCCGAACCACCCCGACCACACAGGCCCTCTGCGTGGCGCCAGGCGTTAGTGAAAAAAAAAATTGAATTCCTCAAACTAAAATCTGTCAGAAAAATCGTAAAGTACGAGTTAACCACAACCTACAGGCGTGATAGCATCTGATCGTAATTTGAATATACGAGAAAAAACGCCCGATAAGCAGCCAGGGATCTTTGAATGCTATCGCGTTCCACTCGTAAAGGCGAAGCTTTAGCGTCCTCCAATTCTGATGGTGCTTTGCTGTACTTTGCTTCCAGGCAACATTGAGGGGAATGTTCACAACCGAGCCTTTCTAAATCTTCGACACGCGTGCGCCTCGGGGCAACAACAAACAATTATTAAAATAATAAAAAATGGGCAAGTTTGCTCTCAGTCGTGCAAAGCTTAGGCACAGCGAAAGTGTCAATCCTCAAGTCTTACTGGCTAGAGCACTGCACGGGCTCGGGCTTACCCGAAATCCCGGGAGCAGTTTTTTCACCGGCTCGGGCCGGGCTCGGGCACGGCGTGTGCATTTTGACTACTAAGCCCACAAAATCCTCAAGCTGTATTTTTGTTCCCTGCTAATGCCAATAAAATTCAATGCATTCTTTCTTGCCATTCGAAACAAGTGTAATATTTAGAGTTTACAAAAAATTTACAAGATGTACAAGTGCAAAAGAAGAGAAAATGTACCACTCAGCATTAAATTTGCATATTTGTTCGCTTATCTCTTCGGCGTTTGCAGAAATGTTACGCCAATTCACGTGGAAGCTACGCTTACTCGGTACGTTTCCCAAGAAACCAAAAGCTTTCATGCTTGGCGCAGTAAGAATTGTGCACAAGCTCCGCCCCTGAAGCTTTCCCTTTATAGCCTCAGAACGTTTTCCGCGAGCATATTCATTGTGGATTCTGACAATGGCTACCATTACACTGTTAACCAATTATGCCATGGCAGTTGCTGTTGACGTGAGTGCGCATACCCACAGTGGACGATTGGGAATGAATCGGGTGGTTAAAATATGCTGATAAAACTTAGAAAAAGAAAATTATATGAGTAACTAAGGTGAAGTTTAATAAAAACACGATCAAAAACAAAGCGGTGTATAAGCCACGTGCGTTCTTTGTTTCTACCAGCTCGAACTCGCGCACTGCCCTTTCTTGGTTCCCCACGTGAGGTGAACGCGTGACTCGCTCTCATTGTTCCAGGATATAAGGCAAAAAAAAAAGAACCACTGGTGGAACTCGGACGACGCGATGCGGGTCGCCGACAACGCACTCACATAATCGGTGAGTACATTGCGACTACAGACAGGCTTCGCGGTTAGACATCTTTGTTATTGCGACATCAATTACACGGACGCTTGAGCCGACCCTGCAGGGATGGTACGAAGGCCTCCAAGGACGCCGTGTGCATTTCACTGGTTCTTTATTTTATGTGTTCACTGCAGAAACGACGTGCAAAGCGGACGCAGCGTAAATGCTTTGCTCAATCGGCTCAGTTGAGGAGCCGTCCTAGGACCCCTGCTGCCTTCCTCTGCTGGCATGAGCGTTGCATGAGCTCGGGGCATTCTATCTAAATACGCGAGAAAGGAGAAACCGTTCTTCTCGGCAACCACTGCACCAAATTTGATTAGGTTGGATACGTTGAAATGAAAAAAAAAAAGACGGTGACTGTCGGCAGCAAATTATTGGTGTGGCAACCAATCTCTGTGTGGCAACCATTTCTGTCAACTCTGGCGTCCTCCTAGAACAAGTCCTTTTCCTGTTCACGAGTAAAAATTTCGGGTCCTATTTTCAACAAATTACGACATATTTCGGCTATCAGTCGCGTGCGAGGACGTCATGTGCTGAACAGCTGCATAGTCACGGCTACTTCTCTGCCACCAGAGGGGGGTTGGGTATGTATTGCATGCGCTTCGTTTGTTATCTTGTGACGGTCATTTCTCACGCTGTTCTCGACCGTGCGAGACTATTCTTACGTGCAGACAGTGTATCTACTAACGTTAGGTTATAGAACATAATTCCCTCAACTGGTACATTCAATTACCTTCGGAAACATCGGCGCGCAGTTTGCATTTTTTTGTATTTGGTATCTCCAAACAATATTTAACGAACGTGAAAAATGTTTTTACTTACGAGGTGTGCGAGTTAGGAAATGTGGTATGTGTTTCCAAAGACGTGAGTACCGAAAAAAAAAAGAAAAAAAGATCACTATGACTTCCAAAAGATGCGAAGCCGGATGTCCTCACAGAGATTTGTGCTCCATTGTCGCACGGATTTGCGTCGATAGCGTAATTTGTGTCCACTGCGAGACGGAATCCTCTTCTATAGATCTCCAGGTACCCCCGTGCTTGCGTCACGTCACAACATCATTAGACTGCAAATAATAGATTCTCTACAATACTATAACGCATTTTCGTAGCCCAGTGATTAGAAGCGTGAACAAAGCCAGTATAGCAATGCAGTTTCCTAAATAATTTCTATCTAGTGGCACACACGGTCGCACGATCAGGTGTTTGCATTCACTGCCACAAGCGGCTGTTTGTGGGCTTTCTCGATCTCCGCACCGGGTGCATACATGCTGTCGCTGCAGAAAGCACCATCATAAAATGTTGGTACATGAATATTGCGTGTTTGTTTTTCACGATGCGCACGGGTTCCCCGACGAAGACGCCGACCTGCTAACGCTGCAGTTGTCTTTATAAGTATGCACTGTAAACAGTGTTCAGTATTTAATCACTCGTTAGCGTTATACTATGAACGAGCGAAATGAAATGTTAGTGGCCTCTATACGCTCAGCTAAAGCGTACGTGTTACCCTATCCTTGTTCAACATCTCTTAAAGGAAACATCTGAACGATGTTTATTAATTGAAGCGGCCATTCATTTTAACTCAACTCGATGACATCTGGCTGCGCGTCACCGGTCACTGTTTGTAAACTCTGAAGCTAAACATTAATCTTCCATAAACTGTTCCTGTGTGGCTTTCTTGTCTGTTATATTATGCTTGCAGTGCTGGAGCAACAATGAAAATACGGTACTCGCCTGTGCTAGACGATAGTCACGGTACATTGACCTTTTCGTGAGCCTCGTAAACTCGTCGGAGCTGTCGCAGACTAAGGACACTTTTTGCCGGTTAATGACAGACACATTATGTATGACTACAGCTCTGTACTGCTCTTCAAAAAAATTACTTCCTACGTAAAACTGGAGATTCTAATGTCGGCTCTCTGGTACCTCTAAAGCACGCAGATCTGTTAATGGTATGGCTAATTAACATTAGCGGATTCTATATTATTCTTTTGAGTTTTTTATATTAAACCCGTGTATTTACCACCGGGTCCTTGGCCACTGCTCCAGAATGGCGATATCCCACTATGAACGAGTTCTAGATCAAATATGAGAGTACGTCGGCTCACAGGTGTGCCTAAAGCACACCTAATTCTGATAATGAAATGTTAATTATTTTGTACGAATTCTTCGAATTACTTTACCTTCTTAAATTTTTCCATTTGGTATGTGCCACTGGGAGCGTGCCCACTGTGACACGAGGTACAGAATAGCCAGAAATTACTTGATACGTGTCGCATGTTTTACTGGAAACACCTGTCATCACCAAACTGTATGCATAGCTCTTAGCTGTAAAACATTTAATTAACCGCTTTACTTAATCTCCTATACGCCTAGATTCAAGCATGTGCGTTATATCTGCGCATATTTTATTGCGATAGCAATTATATAGACACTCCTAGCGCATCTCTACCGTAGTCGCCTGCCGTCGCCGTGATGTTCCGTATGAAGTCCAAGGATATAACACCGTCACCGCGTGCCGTATTCTTTATGTGCGACTGAAAGCGCGAGTGGCGAGCCGACGATCGCGGCTCAGTCTGGCGCGCGCAAGAGGGAAGCCCACAGCGAACTCGCCGTCTTCCGTCGTGCCAAAGGCCGTTGGGGGATGGCAGGGATGGGAGGGGAGGGGGGGGGGGGCGGCCTTGTTCTCCAGCAGGAACGGCGCATTTCGCGACCGCGCGCAAGGGGGACCGACGATAGCGCCTCAGTCTCAGGGTGCGCAGGGGTGAGGCAGCGCGGGAGGGAGGCGGTGGTCTACTGCCGGCACCAACTGCGTACTTTGTGCGGTCTCGCACTGCCTCACGCGCCTTATGTTAAAAGCGGTCTGCAGGCGGCTCATAGCTTTGTTCGTGCCTTGTTTTCGTCGCTCAGTTTGTGTCGAAGCGATAGGCAGCACGAATGTCACTTAGCAGTTAGCTCTCTGCTGCCGCTGCGCTTCCTCACGCCAGCGTTTTGACACCGAGTGTCCGCGGTCATCGAGTGTGACGTGTTCATGTTTGCATGCGCCCGCTGGCATCACGCGTGTTTAGTTAGTAAGCGAATATTTCCAAATTTAAAGGCCGATAAAACTACTATACTTATTTTATATAGCTGTCTACTAATTTTCTATCGCAATCGATGCTTCGCCTTGCGGGCTAAACTACGTCTATTTTTCTACTTGGCAATTAGCAACAAATTTCGTAAAAAGATAACATTAGAAATAAATATGGGCGTGCAATAGCCACTAGATTTATTTTTTTTCTTTGAAATGGAACCAACCTCATTCAGTTCAGAGCAGTAGTTGCTGAAAGAAGTCGCAGTTTCGTCCGAAAGGTGAAAAACCGATTGCGATAGCAAATTAGTGGACAACTGGAAGAAGTAAGGATAGTAGTTTTAGCGGCCGTATGAACTTATAAACATAGGCATATTAACTAAATGAACAAGCATGGTCTCACACGCGCTCACGCAAACATGACCACCTCACAAGATGAAAGTTGAAAGTAGCGCCTGTCATGTGTGACTTTCCTTTTGTGCCATGTCGCTGTCAAAACGCTTTAGTCTGTAAGCGCTGCAGCAGCAGCAGCAAGCGAATTGGAACTTCGTGCCGCGGCCCGCATTCACGCGAACTAAGCTGCGAAAACACAGCGCAAGAAGGACTCTGTCCCCGCTTCAGATGGCTTTCAAGATACAGCGGCAGGGCGGGCCCGCGCGGCGTAATAATATTAACTTCATATAATATTGCATGGTCGCGTGTGCTTCGAAAACTCCCGTGTTCCCGAGAAACGCTGCTATTAGAAAATGTTGCTGTATAATGTACAGTATATGAAGTCGAAGAGTTGGAGGGAAATCCGTCTGGTCGGGAATATGCAGAACTAAAACTGACAACGACCGCGACATATATATATATAATATAATAAACTTCCGTGATCGGTGTACGTTTTAATTGTTGTACTGTACAGTGTAATGACACATTCGTACGTTGTGAAGACAAGGATGGGTACATTATAATGTTGAGAAGTCTAAGAGTATTCGCAAAGTATTGGAGAGGTATTCGATATACGATTCGATTTGCTTCTAGCACTATTAGATTTGTATTCGATTTGGTCTGTAACAAGACTATTCGCACAGCCCAATATCCGAATGTAAACTTTCCTTTGAAAACACTTCTGCTTTTGACAGGGTCTAACTACTTACTCGGAGAGCCCGCGCCAGCCGACTAATGTGGGCCAAGACACAGCGCCTTCGTAACATCCTCTGTGTGGCCATATCGCATTTTATGGACACGGTAAGAACCGTCTGGTACTCTGCTTTGGAATGCATGCAACGGTGCGTCCACTGCAGCGCATTGAGCAATAACCACCAAAATCTTAAAAGGAAGCTTGAGCTCGGGGCCACGTGCGATTTCTCCGTTCAAATATTTGCAAAATGTAAAAATGGTTTAAACGAGACAATGACTTAGCCGATTGGAAGGAAATGTGGTGCGTTTCAGAGAAAAGGTTTAAACTTGGTGTCCTTCGGGAGCGCAATATTTTTTTTACCCTGTACATGTTAACAAAAATTTCCCAAGTGCTAGCACATTTTGAAAGTATTGATGCACGAAGTTTACAAATCCGTAACTGCACAGCATAAACAGATAACTCATTCTGTAAAATGCTTCTCTTCGAGCATCTAAAGCCGACATGACAATTCAGAGCTAAGCGTCACAATCTTTAGGACGGTTTTGCCAATTAAGGGCGCGCTCAAATATTAGTGGCATACTACACAGCGGTGTATATTACATCAAGGATGTCCACTTTCTGTGCATAATTAGGTGCTGTGTAGAGAATTTTAACATTTAATTTTTTAATATAAATTTAATTTTAAAGGCTTTAAATTTATTATACTCTGTGGGATACCCGTTCTTTGCATCGATCGCATATAAACACAGAGTGCATCGTACAAACTATAACTGCAGCGCATGCAGTTTGCCGTAGCCTTCTAAAGTTCCTAAGCAACGGCGAGTGAGAATGTAGCAAAATAAGCGTGCGTATTTTCTCAGACAGTCGAACCTGGGTAAAGCATTTTGGGCTCTCGCCTAATGCAGTTTGATGCACCGCTTTCATTTTAACTTAGAAAAAGGTACTTCGCAGAGTTTGTCATCACATACCCGCGACTTATCCACTAGACACAATTGCACGCAGACGCATGGGCGAACGCCTTGTCACCTTGCACAATATGGTACATGGCTTGGTTACTCGTTGAATACAATGCTTTGTATGCACTGCTCTATACGTATTTTGTTAATAATTTATAACGTTGCGCGCATGAAGTATGGTATCGGGTCTCTTTTCTGCTCGAACTGTTCCACGCTGTATATGTATTCCAGTATGTATGCTGTTATACCATTTGATATATTACTCAACATGTGTAACCCGTTTCTGCATCCGTCTCTGAGATATCTCGTAATGACACGGCAGAATTGGAAATGTGTTCATGTTATCGTTTGGTATGGACAGTGCTTTTCTTAAATATTAACGTCAGCGCCCCGAGCCTTAACGCCCTCTACTTCAATCGCAGCACGGCCTATACTGTGCCATCCACGTCAGTCGATGGCAGGTCGCAGTCCCATTGGAGGAAGTTATTGTGATTGGTGAGTGATGTGCACAAAGTTTCAATATCCAGATGGCGCCACTGGCGATATCTGTGGGTCGCGATAGAGATAAGAAATAGCCAACTGCTCGACTGTAATGCGTGTATATAATACCTGAAAAGCTCAAGCGCTGTAATGAGGCTCAAACAGGCTTTTGTCTGTCACCAGCCCGTTTCGGAGGAGGTGCCAATAGAAATAATCGTAATCATTATCATCGTCGCAGTATGTCGGATGTGTGTCACAGTATCATTGCTGCGAACAATTCTAAAGAAAGTCTGAACTTTGGGAATGCTATGATAACTATGTAAGCAAAAGGTTACATTTCTTATCATAGCATAACTATGTAAGCATAAGGTTACATTTCTTAAGCTACATGCATCGTCGCCAAATATTTTGGCACGCAACTTATCATGGTCCCTGTGCGCCGTTAAACTTGAACACCGCACCCCCACTGCGTTCTGTAATCTCCGTAGATGGTTCATATTACAGCAAAAGCTCACCAAGCAAACGATGCAAACGGTAACAGCGCGGCTTAAAATGATGCGGGAAAACGCCCAAACTTGCAATAAATAATAATGCGATTGAACGTGACAAATTGGTGGATTAGTAATCTCCGCCGGTTGCATTTCAAGTGCGTACGGCTCTAATATAGTGTGGTTGTGGTAAACGTTTTGGATTCAGCATGTCTGGTTTTAAGGAGCCTCAGAAATTGGTCAGCCGTTAGGGATGTTGGGAGCTCCGAAATGCAAAGCATCGAAGTGTGGGAAGGTAGGATTGTGGTTAACGGAAAGAGCTACAAACAAGTTAACAATCACTAGGCATTGCAAAACGCTAACAACGCACTTCGATTTCTGCAATCAGCTGATTTGCACTGTATTCGCGCCATGAACATGAAACAACACGCCCGAATCGCTATCCTAGATCAGTTGATATTTAAGCACATGCTACTCTAATCAGCACGAAACGTATCTCACCCGTATGGGAATTCACCGTGCGGTTCTGGATGTCGCAGTATGAGCATCGTATTCCACTTGGTCTCTGAGCAGGACAGGAAGTAAACAATCCAGGAAATGCTTTGTTCACCAATATTGACCTGAAATTGCATAAACAGGTGTATATTGCACAGCGCTCTTAGACGTCTCACGCTGCACGTTTCGTAGTGTAGTTGCTCTTGATTTAAAACGCCCAATACGAAATAATTTCGGATGTATTACAGCAAAATCTGGACGTCAGGTGACGTCAAATTACAAATTAACCGTGCAGATTTATGATTGTAGCACGGGACCTACTAAGTGTTGGTCGTGGCACGAGTAATGCGCTCTGCTTCGGCTGCAAATAGGTTCAGATCAGCGACGCCCACCATGTAATAATTACGTCATATTTCGTTTTTGAGCACATGTGATGCAGTAGGTTTTGTTTGCGCGCGATAGCAGTGAAGTTTTGCGGTACATACTGCTATCTGCTATGTATATGAAACGGAGAAAAATCGGGGACTGCTCGCACTGTGACGTCTGTAGACCTAAAAGAGGTCACAGGAACATTCATGACGATAATGCAGTCTATCCTGTCAAGGAATCGCAGGTGCAATAAAGTTTGGTTTCTGCAGAGAGGACAATGTAGTTATTACGAGCAGCGTACAGTGCTGTCCACTGTTGGGTATAGAGCGCTCGAAGGCCGTATTTTCTCTTCGGGGCGACACCTGGCGGTGGTTGCTGGGTCCGAAAAAGCGTGTTCTGGAGCATGCGTGACCTAATAAACATGCAAACTTGCGCGTGTTGCATTTAACAAGATGTGATGTTCGTGAGCGCGTTCGTTATCTCGAACAGTCTGTGACCGCGCTTCATTTGTTGCGAAAGGCCGGCGCGTGTTATCAGCCCATACGCTTCATTCAGAATCAGTCTGACATTTGCGGTGCCTTAAGCGACTTCAGGCCGCGCGCAGATTTGGGTAAACAAAGGCGCTTTTCAACGTGGCCACTCGCCAAAAGCAGTTCTACATGTCTACTTAGTCGCGCATGCTCCTGAACACACTATCTCGGACCCAGCAACTGCCGCCAGGTGTCGCCCTGCAGAGCAACGACGGCCATACGCGCGCTCTACACAGCTGTGGACCGCACTGTACAGTCACGAGTTTTCGAACTAACGCGAAGAATTATCGTTGTGTACAAGCTGGATCGATATTGTCTTGGCTGCGTAATATTCAGTGTGTAATAAGAAAACCTGGATCTGTAAATTACTTGTTTGAGGTTTTCGAAAATTTATACTTCATTTTCATTTCAGTTTGATCGTTTCACGACGCCAGTGGACATCCGATGCTGCAATCAGTCCTGTGCGACGCCGTTACGTACTCGTCAGCGAGGCAGTCTTCGCTGCTTTCCCTGCTGTACGTCACCAGATTTTATTTGTTTCTTCAGGTTATTCTGTTGTATTCTTCTTGTTTTAGTGTCAGCTTGTTTTAAAGTGTACAGTGTAATGTCAAACTTTCAAATGTAGTGTATACGAGGATGGGAATGTAGGCTCTACAGTATTCGCAAACTATTCGAGAGGTATTCGATATTTGATTCAATTTGCTTCTAACACCATTCGATTCGTTTTCGCCTCGTTCTCAAAAGCTAGCATTTTCACGCCCCTACAACCGATTTCCTTTGAAAACATTTCCGCTCTTGACAGGGTCAACGCGGTGAGCCTTCGCACCCGACTGCTGGGGGCCAAGACACCGCGCCTTCGTAGATTCCTTTCTGTGGCCGTATCGCCTTTTATGGACTCGGTAAGAACCGTCTGGCTCGGATGTCTCTACTGAAATGCATGTAAACCGTAGAAATGTTTTATGAGACAATCAGGGAAACGATTTGGTGCATTTTATACAATGATTTTGGAGAAGTTAGAAATTTTATATTAGCATGGAAATTGCTACAAAGCACGGAGGCCAGACAAATCCAGAAAAGAAAATGGCCGGTTATTTCATCGCCATCTAATCGCAGCGCTCGAGTTATCTCTAAGAAATTAGGTTGGTAAACTTTATGATTGTGTCCACGTGGTTTTTCGCGCTATATCTCACCTTGACAAGTGCTCTGTCATTTAGGCCCTCTGCCTTTGTGGTAGCGGCCTGCTTTGGATCAAAATCCGCGAATAGTGTGCGGTCATGGCTGTCTTGAAGCAACAAATTCACCGTTTAGTTAGGGAGATAGGAGGGACAATCACTGCGAAGCAGGCCGATACTTTTGGTGAATGTGTGTATTAAACTAATTTTAAGTCAGATATCGGCATCACAGTGAACCTTATGGTTTGCTTGAAGCCACAAACCAGAGAGAAAAACGCGACCATATTGTTATGCGTTATTTGAACACACGTGCATCCGATTAGGATGTGCGAAAATTCACAACTTTAGAATAACTAATCGAGCAATGTCATGAGAGGCCAAATTGGCTGAAGCATAACCTTTTTCTTATTCTCGAGGTGATGTTGATGCGCACGATGTCTTTTTTGTAGCTTTGCAGATAAATTGTTATAAATCAGTCGCAAGATTTCACTGTCATGAACATTCATGTTGCAGCGACAATACAGGCTTCGCAATTACAGGACGCAAAGCGCGGTGTCTTCCAATACTCTGCATTTTCAATTCTTTTCTACTTGATTGCATCGCTCGATGAAACGCCACAGTTAAAGCCAGGGTTGGCCTCACGATGCGACGGAATGCCAGAAGGATCGGTAAAAATAAAATGTTAGCAATACTTAAGTGCCTGTAACAGTCGTTTGGGTTATTAATTTCGGGACATACTGCTATGGTGGGAAAAGTTCTACTTGGTTATTTTAGGAGCTAATTACTATTTAATCATGAAAAATTGTAGCACTGCCAAAATTGAGTGTACGTTTCGGTTTAATATGTTCGAAGAAATCATGTTAGTCCTAATCGTCGCATATCATTTTTTCTAAGCTACAGGATTCTCATTAAAAGAAACATGGCAAATGCGACGACGTGCTTTTGTGTTTTTATGCGACGACTTTTTATGACGATCCCGTCCTGTGTTTCGGGCTCTAAAATATGACACCACAACCAACAAGCCCACCATTCAATATTGAAATTTCCAAGTTGAAGTTGTCTGTCTAAACGCGGCGTGTGCTTCCAAGACCCCAGAGTTTGCGAAAAAAAGGTGCCTTTAACAAAGCTTGATTTGTAGTGTATGGTGCGGTGACAAACTTTCCATCGTTGTGAATACCAGGATTGGTAAATTGAGATAATTTTGAGATTCTCAAACTATTCGAAAGGTATTAGACATTGGATTCGATTTGCTTCTGGCACAATTAAATTCGTATTTCACTTCGCCTCAAACACTACTTTTCGCCACACCACTATATTCGATTTTAAACATTCTTTTGAAAATATTTCCGCTTTTGACAGGGTCCAGCCGCCTACTCGGAAATGCCAGGACACAGCGCCTTCGTGCCTTCCTGTCTGCGGCCGTATCACATTTTATGGACACGGTAAGTACCGTCTGGTACTCGGCTTTGGAATACACGCAATGGTGCGTGCACTGCAACGCATTGCGCAATCACCGTGAAAATCTTAACAGGTAGCTTTAGCTCGGGGCCGAGTGCGATTTCTCCATTGAAATACTTGCAAATGTAAAAATTAATAATAATAAGTAATAGAGATAAGCGTAGGCCTCTGCCCCACGCGGAGGGTCTGCGCGGTCGGGGTTGGTGGGGACTATTTTATTGGCCGCGGACGCCGACCGACGCCGACGGCGGATTTTCTGCATTACGGGGCCCTTAACGCAGTCGCGTTAAACCTCCCGATTCAGATTTCTGTTAGTCAATACGTCCGACATAAGTGTTTTTCCCAGCTTGAAAGAAGCCCGCGAATGCACGCAAAATTGTCGCGCGACTGGATGCTCGAGGCACTTGGTGTGTTTTTGCGGGCTTCTCTCCCGCTCGGAAAAACACTTTTAACGTGACAGCGTTAAGGGCTCCGTGTCACAGACAATCCGGCGTCGGCGTTAAGCATCGGCGTCTAGCGGAAACGATCATGGCGAACCACATTATCCCGAACCACCCCGACCACACAGGCCCTCTGCGTGGCGCCAGGCGTTAGTGAAAAAAAAATTGAATTCCTCAAACTAAAATCTGTCAGAAAAATCGTAAAGTACGAGTTAACCACATCCTACAGGCGTGATAGCGTCGGATTGTAATTTGAATATACGAGAAAAAACGCCCGATAAGCAGCCAGGGATCTTTGAATGCTATCGCGTTCCACTCGTAAAGGCGAAGCTTTAGCGTCCTCCAATTCTGATGGTGCTTTGCTGTACTTTGCTTCCAGGCAACATTGAGGCGAATGTTCACAACCGAGCCTTTCTAAATCTTGGACACGCGTGCGCCTCGGGGCAACAACAAACAATTATTAAAATAATAAAAATGGGCAAGTTTGCTCTCAGTCGTGCAAAGCTTAGGCACAGCGAAAGTGTCAATCCTCAGGTCTTACTGGCTAGAGGACTGCATGGGCTCGGGCTTACCCGAAATTCCGGGAGCAGTTTTTTCACCGGCTCGGGCCGGGCTCGGGCACGGCGTGTGCATTTTGACTACTAAGCCCACAAAATCCTCATGCTGTATTTTTGTTCCCTGCTAATGCCAATAAAATTCAATGCATTCCAATTTACAAGATTTCAATTTCAATTCCAATTTACAAGAATTCCAATTTACAAGATGTACAAGTGCAAAAGAAGAGAAAATGTACCACTCAGCAATAAATTTGCATATTTGTTCGCTTATCTCTTCGGCGTTTGCACAAATGTTACGCCAATGCACGTGGAAGCTACACTGACTCGGTATGCTTCCCAAGAAACCAAAAGCTTTCATGCTTGGCGCAGTAAGAATTGTGCACAAGATCCGCCCCTGAAGCTTTCCCTTTATAGCCTCAGAACGTTTTCCGCGAGCATATTCATTGTGGATTCTGACAATGGCTGCCTGATTACAGTGTTAACAATTATGCCATGGCAGTTGCTGTTGACATGAGTGCGCATACCCACAGTGGACGATTGGGAATGAATCGGGTGGTTAAAATATGCTGATAAAACTTAGAAAAAGAAAATTATATGAGTAACTAAGGTGAAGTTTAATAAAAACACGATCAAAAACAAAGCCATGTATAAGCCACGTGCGTTCTTTGTTTCTACCAGCTCGAACTCGCGCACTGCCCTTTCTTGGTTCCCCACGTGAGGTGAACGCGTGACTCGCTCTCATTGTTCCAGGATATAAGGCAAAAAAAAAAAAAAGAACGACTGGTGGAACTCTGACGACGCGATGCGGGTCGCCGACAACGCACTCACATAATCGGTGAGTACATTGAGACTATAGACAGGCTTCGCGGTTAGACATCTTTGTTATTGCGACATCAATTACACGGACGCTTGAGCCGACCCTGCAGGGATGGTACGAAGGCCTCCAAGGACGCCGTGTGCATTTCACTGGTTCTTTATTTTATGTGTTCACTGCAGAAACGACGTGCAAAGCGGACGCAGCGTAAATGCTTTGCTCAATCGGCTCAGTGGCGGGGCCTGGACCCCTGCTGCCTTCCTCTGCGGGCATGAGCGTTGTGTGCACGCCCACTAAAATGTTCCTGATGTGCGTATGCAGAGGTCTCAGTGGAAGGAACATTGAATGCCGAGCAAATGTTATTTTATGAGGAAGCTTGAGCTCGGGCCCAACTCCGATGCCCCCTATTCAAATACGTGTAAAACGCCGAAGAGCCTTTCTAAAATAACCACTGGGCCGATTTTAATGAAATTTGTTGTATTTGAGAAAGTTAAACCATATATAGTGACTACCTTAGCGAAATCTTGATTTAAGGCCTGAATGTTTTAATAATGAATTGAGAAAAGTAGAGGCATGAAGTATACAATTTCGCAGCTCTGCATTATCGCAGTTCCGTAAACTCCATCTGTTGGAGCATTCAAAGCGGACAAATTTGTCTATCAGTTTATATCTTACGACATTTTGTTACATTGTTCACAAAAGTTTTGCAACTCTCCCACTCACGTATTAGTATAATATATGTGTCACGTGTAAGAGGCCGCCTGCGGCGAGAAAAAAAAAGACGACGATATGCACGGAGCGTTCCGAACGGCCCGAGCGCGCGATGCGCGTGACCCGAGGTGTGGTCGAGGCAGAATCGAGGCCGAGCTGGTATTAGCGACGTGGCTCTGGGCCAGGAAGGTCGCATCGTCAGCTACGCTCTGGCGACGGGAGACTTGGAGGTTCGGCCGAGTCCGTGACGCGGGCAGTCCGAGGTGCAGCCGTCGACATCAGAGACGTTCGAGCGAGGCTACAAAAACAGTGACAAAAACACACAATTGGCGAGCCTGCCAGGATCCGTTCCAGGATTCTCTTTTAGCCGAGTCACTGATAGTCAGGAGTTGCAGAGAAGGATTGGGAGGCGATATTGGCTACTATTCGCAAGCAGATGCTCAACAAAGTGCAGGGCCTTAAACTAATTGAAGATGAAAGGAAACGCGTCGAAGCTGTTCGACTAGCAGAGCATGCTGCAGCTAAGAAAGCGTATGAGGAACAGAAACAGTGCCTAGAGAAAGAGATCAAGATGCTGCAAGAAAAAGCACATGGCATTGAAAATGAAAGAGCGTGAGGCTGAGTTCAAGATAGAGTAGGCCCGCTAACGCAGTAGAACAGCCTGACATCAGAGAGATGCCAGAAGTTGGCAGGTTAGATAGCGCACGTAACGTCGTAGAGGAGGAGGTCACGACTGAGGAGCCTTTGATGCCTAGTGACAAAGATAAGAGGATGGCTGATATCCAGATTGAGGTTTGTATAACCAATGAGCAGATGAGAGTAGAGAAAGTAGCTTCATCTCGGAATGAAGTGGGGTTGGTAATGGAAAATGATTTCACGGATCACCAGGCATCAGAAGTGATAAGTAAGTCAACCTCACAGAGAAATGAGAAAAGTGGTAGATACCCGAATCGCCCTATAGACGTGTAACACGTAAGGGTAGGCTGAAGAGTCAAAGGCGATGGAAAGGAAAACAGCGTAATAAAATGCATGTGCATGAGATGATCTGGGCATCAAGGAAAAAGATGAAGCCAGACTTAAGACAGAGCAATTCCAAGCTGCACGAGAAATGTGCCGGCGTAGGAATGAGAAGGAAACAGGCTGGAAGTAGGGAAGCATGGGAGTTCCGAAAAAGGCGGAAAAAAAAATAGTGCATATGCAACGGGTGGGATATAAAGGAATATTTAGGAATGCCTTCGGACAGTTTAATTGTCTGCTTTTACAAATTGGTGTAGATAGGAAGTTTATTCATATGGAATGTTTTGGGACAATGAACGTTACGAACAATCGAGGGCAATGCACTGTTTAGTGAAATGTGAATGGTGCGCGAAAATGTGGTAGTGACGAGTGAGCCACGAGTATTCAAGAAGTACGCAAGTCACTGAAGAAGTTTGCCACCAAAAATAAGACCAAGAGAAAGCCGTTTTTTGAAAAAAAAAAAACTCTGGAAGAGGGGGCCATTGTCACATTAAGAGGCCGCCTGGGGCGAGAAAAGAAGACGACGATATACACGGAGCGTTCCGAACGGCACGAGCGCGCGAGGCGCGTGACCCGAGGTGTGGTCGAGGCAGAAGCGGGGCTGAGCTGGCATTATCGACGTGTCTCTGGGCGGAGAATGTCGCATCGTCAGCTACGCTCTGGCGACGGGAGACTTGGAGGTTCTGCCGAGTCCGTGACGCCGGCAGTCCGAGGTGCAGCCGTCGACCTCGGAGACGTTCGAGCGAGGCTACTTGGACCAGCGGCAGCATCACACGGCAGGCCGGGCACTCCAGAGAGGCTTCCCCTTCATCGGCAGACCAGCGCGTTCGATGATCGCCGGAACGCCACGTCGGCACTTGAGAAAGGAGCTGGACAAAAGCAACGGCCGAGAACGTCGTTAGGCCTAATCCGCCAGGCCTCTCTGCCACGTCAGCATCAGCGATCGGGTTACAGGCGTCCACCAAGGCGACGACATCGTCAAGATTGCCGGGAGCAACGACTCCGAAAAAGACTTGGACGAAGAGAGCCCCATGAGTCAGCGTCAAGAAACGTGAGCGCATTCAATGTAAGCGGCGAGATAACTGTAGAGGAAACGCCCAGACTTATTGTAGGCGAGTTTAAGAACAGGTTCATTGTTTATTAAGGATTAGGTTGTACATTTGTTAGCATTATCTGTTCAGTGTGTGCTAGTTTAAGTGAGTTTTTAGTTTGAGGTTTTGGGTGTTGTGTGAGATTAAAATATGCTTGCTCTGTTGCCATGCGTTTCCCAACCACATCTCCTTTAACACCCGCACGCCCCCGTGATAAGTGACATTACGCACGGCAATATGCCAATTTTGATCGCTTGACATGTAGTATTAGATGCACTTGACACAACTGTGATATTCTCTTCTTGGGGAAGTTTGCAATGTTCAACTTCTATTATGCATTTCACGGACTAAATCCAAAATTTGCTACCGACAGTCACTGCATTTTTTTCCTTTTAAATGTATCCAACCTAATCAAACTTGGTGCAGTGGTTGCCGAGAAGAACGGTTTCTCCTTTCTCGTGTATTTCGATAGAAGGCCCCGAGCTAAGGCTTCCTTTTAATGTTTCACTGGATGCTGACTGACCCGGACGGTTTCCCGCAGTCTCGTGCACTGACGAAGTGTGACGCCTACATCGCCACACAGCGGCGCTCCTTGTCAATCCAGTGCTGTGATTTTTCCGGTAGCTGGCAGGGCGCTCTTCCTTCCGCAGCGCCCGTGCTTACGCCAGGCAGCAGTTGTCTCGAGGGCTGCGTCGCGCCATGCCGCTCTCGCGTAATGTGAGAACACTGTCCGAGAAGTTCGTGCGCAACGAGAAACCTTGCTATCGATGTCGATGCTTCGCCCTTCGTGCAAAACTGCTACACTTTTTCGTTGCTGTAGCAATTCTTAGATTTAGGTGCACGTTAAAGAACCCCGGGTGGTCCAAATTTGCTGAGTCCCCCACTACGGCGTGCCTCATAATCAGAACTGGTTTTGGCACGTAAAACCCATAATTATTATTATATGCGCTCGTAAAGGAAAACGATATGGTTCAAAGGTTACGGTAATATTTCTCTTTAGTGTCCCTTTAAACGGAAGACAACTAGTCCGTACCCTGGCTAATCTCCTTGTACACCTTCTCATGGTTATTTCACTCTCTCCTATTTGCAGATATCATCCCCGGAGAACCCGGGAATCTCGAGAGCCTAACCGATGTTCCTCTGCACCATTGGGATGAAGCGCCATGAAAAAAAGATCATTACTTGGACCTGCTGAAACAACTGAGGCAAACGTGAGCATATAATTAATTCGTCCGTGCTCAACCCCATCACAAGTTGGTGCTTCGCTCAGATATCTGCATAGGCATGTGAGGTCCCTGAGCATGCCAATTATGGCTTTCTCTATAGCGCGCACCCTTAAAAGGGTGCGCGCTCATCAACTAATAATACTGCAGTTACTGCGGGAAACCGTTCGGGTCAGTCAGCACCTTTGAAACATTAAAAGGAAGCCTTACCCGGGGCCTTCTATTTAAATACACGAGAAAGGAGAAACCGTTCTTCTCGGCAACCACTGCACCGCATTTGATTAGGTTGGATACATTTAAAAGGGAAACAAAGCAGTGACTGTCGGTCGCAAATTATTGGTCTGGCAACCAATCTCGGTGTGGCAACCATTTCTGTCAACTCTGGCGTCCTCCTAGAACAAGTCCTTTTGTTGTTCACGAGTAAAAATTTCGGGTCCTATTTTTAACAAATTACGACATTTTGGGCTGCAATTTCAACGCAAAAGCAAAGAGAAATGATTGTACGTGGACACCAAAGAGAGAGAAATGATTGGAATGACATTTGGTGCACTTGAGAAAAGGAGGTTAACTATCCTGACGTTAGGAAGGAAAACATTTTTTGATTTCTTGCACAATTAACAAGGAAGTTTCGAAAGTATCCAAGGACGAAGTTTGCAAAAGCGTTACTGATAGAAGCAGATGTGTCCATTCGGAGCGCAATCATGGATACGCTTCTCCTCCTTGCAGGAACCGGCTGTGCGGTTTTGGATGTCCGAGTTTAGACGCCGTGTTCCACTACAGCAATTATGTTGGGTAAGTTCGCAAGCAGTGCAGCTATTCTCTTTTCGCTAATATAGGTCTCATATTGCAGAAAGTGCTCTTGCGAAATTATGGTTTGCCTTCAATTCGCCATGCCACTTTATAAATTTTTCTGACGCTGTCGGCCTGTGTTTTGCTCTCCAAAATATCAAATCCCGACAAACTCGCCCCTGAAATTCCCGGCCTCAACGGAGTGTCACGTTACGTGATTTTAGGGATATTTGCGCGGGGTTAGGCGTGTCCTGCGCACAGGAAAAGACTTCTCCTTCTCACTGGTTCGCGAATGCATTGCAATGATGCATGTTCCGAGGACTATAGCCTCGACCTAAATTTTTATTGACAGAACGTCAAGCGAAGAAAATGGACCTTGTTTTCAAGACATTCTATTGGTTGTTTACCTACGAAAATTACTAGAGGAAACTCGGGCACAAGTGTCTAATGTAGCTTCAAGGTCGGCGTTTCAGCCAGCGTGACAACGATGGTTGTTACACATCCGCCGTCGTTGCTTAGGGGCTTTGGTGTTGCGATGCTAAGCACGAAGTCGCGGGATCAAATAGCGGGCACGGCGGCCGCATTTCGATGGGGGCGAAATGCAATAACACCCGTTTACTTAAATTTAGGTGCCAGTTAACGAACCCCCGGTGGTCAAAATTAATCCGGAGTCCCTCACTACGGCATGCGTCATAATCAGATCGTGGTTTCCTCGCGTAAGACCCCATAATTTAATTTTGGTTGTTTCACAGTCTGAATCACATTGAAGCTCTTTGTGACTTTTTAGGTTCAACATTTTCAGCGAAATGGCGCGTTATAAGTGCCGGAATTAGTGATGATTAGGGATTTGCGCCGAATCCTATTGCCTCCTGCGTTTAGAAAAGTGGGCTTGATGGAAACAACGTCACAAGAACAGCTGAAGCCACGTACACGAAGATCACACAAATCCACTCGCTAACGTCTATTTCTATGGTAGGTAAACAATCACAGCACCAAAGTTCCCTCTAGGTATTTCAGTGGGAAGCTTCTCGTTCAAGACGCCACGGGAAGATCGAGCCTATATATTTCAAAAGTGGTCTCTGTTTCTAAGGTCATGTTGACTGGCATGGAGACGGCTCATGCCAGCGTTCTAGTTAATGCCTCTTGTGTTTTGTGCAGTACCTGTTCATCGGTCAACACCTGTCCCCTCTCACATTTCGGTGGCCGACCGAGACGAAGGGGTGATTTGCATCCTACGAGTGCATTGGCGAAGGGGTGATTTATGATTCTTCCTTTTCGCTAAAAAGCTTGCGCAAATAGTAAATTACCAGCGTAAAAACGTGAGATATCGCTCCAATATTACCGTTATCAGTTCAACACTGTTAATTTGGCTTAAAATTTTTTTCGAGGTTTATATTGTAGGTATATCTTATGGCAGGAAAACTTTTCTACGCAATTTCGAACTGCTGTACCATCACGATTGAAAATTTCACGGCAGCATTTAGTTAATAAAGAGAAGGGCAATATTTTCGCGCATTATGGCCCTTCTACTGTTGTATGAGGCAAGTTTTCGATTCAGTTAGAGCATCTCTGCAAAACAGGCGTTTGCTCGGGTTGGTCGTAGTAAAACGTGGCTCTGGTGCCATGGCACGTGATCCCAATATTTGTTTTTTTTTTGTAGGCGAGTGAACTACATGTCTTTTCAGAAAAATTACACAAAGCATCATTATCAGGTTTATGGCCCTGTAATAGAAAAGCAATATGAGAATTCATAAGGCTCTACCTAATAAAACATTCATATTAATGTTTTTTACAGGAGTCTAAATATAGGAGTTATTTTTGTGCAGAATTTTCGCAAAACAGTCGTAAAGGTTGTGCCAGTTTCAGGTAGGCACACAAAAAAAATTAGTCCACTTGAGGTGTTTTAAGCAGTGTAGTTTAGAGAACTACGATGTGTCTGTTTGTTGCAGCATTACGAATTGAAGGCAGCGTGTTTGTATTTCTTTTGAAACATACCAATTGAGGCAATTTTTCTAAAATAATGTGCACCTCAATTTACTTTATCTTAAAATGCAACATATTTCATTCAAATTGCTCAAGTGGTTCTCGCATACATTTTACACGTATTTCAAAAGTGAAACCGGACTCTACACCGAATTAAAGGTCATTTTAAAGATTGTCTGCTGTCATTGCAGTGACGCCTACTGCTACATTGAATTCTGCTGTTACTTCGTGGGCAAAGTTGCATCCAAAAAGCCGAGTCGACGCTGAGCAAAGGAGCCCAGACCTGTGGACGCCAACATGACTGGCCTCAACTGTGCGAGAACAATTTTTAACCGTGAGTAAGCACGTACAATGATTTCTCATACTTTTCAGTTGAAATTGCCGTCTTAATATGTCACAAGTATTTGCCGTATTGAATAGCGATGACGTGCGTCAAAACCGCTTGTTTCGGCCGGATGCCACAGTTGACAGGAATGGTCATCACTGCGACATAAACGCTTCTCCTATGACAACAGGGCTTGGGGGAGGGGGACATTCTTTATGCTAAATAATTCACTTCCAGTTTGTGTTATGAAAAGCTGGATTGGTAAATTACTTTGTCGTGCTTTAGACGTTTCGTTCTGTTATCTTTTGCCCCTGCTTTCTCTGCACCTTTTAATTACTCTTGTTACACGTACAATATATGCCCGGAACGTGTGTTACGATTCCTAGGTCATATTCGGAATGGATACGTAGTGCCATCTTTTTGTATGTATATGAAGCAGATCCGCTGCTTGTGTTCCTGTGTTCTTTTATATTCTGGCACACTCTAGTTGCTCAGTTATCTATACGATGCTATACTATCCAATCTTCCCTCTAGTTCTATCATGAAGCTATGCTCAATACTGGGGAACATGCCGCTCATCCTAACGTTGGCATGTTTTTGCAGAGTGCGTCGATGAGGATGGACATCCGCTGTTGCAACCAGCCGCGAGTGACGCCATTATGTGCTTGTCAGCGAAATTTGTCCTGTGGTAAGCCTCAATTGCGAATATATATATGTGACCTTGAACTTTGGTCACAACGGCCATCTGCCAATCTGTTATTGTGTCGCCTAATGTTCTGCTGCATTCCTATTGCCCACGTAACTATACGTTGCTGTATGTATCACATCGCCAAAGTTTCCGCTGGTGCTCGCGGCATGAAACTCCACTCACTTCTGTGGGCAAGCAGCTCACTTCAACGTTGCAATGTTGAATCTTCTGCACCGAACCACCCCTATTCACTGTCGCTTCCGCCCCAACGCCGACAATCTCGCTCGCTCCAGCACCGTTGCTCATATTTTTCACCGATTCCCTACAGACGCACCCAGCCGGAAAACTAGGAGATGCAGCGCCTAGAGGTGACTGCATTGATCCCTACGCCACCAAATCCTCTACTGAAGCTGCCCACTTATATGAACCTCCTCGACATGAAAGTCGACGGTGTTTGTGTCTGCTCTTATAGACACTGGGGCCCCTTTATCTGTAATTAGCGTTAACCTTGGTAACCGGCTGAAGAAAATATTAGCACCCGCCACGACGCCTGTTGTTCGCGTCGCCGACGAAGAAACAGCCGCCGTAATTGGTGTGTGTCGCCCGCGTCTCCTTCGCCGATCGCTCCGCTATCGTTCTATTCAGTCGTCACCCACTGTCCCCACGACATCATCCTCGGCTTGGAGTTACTCTCTACGCATTCTGCTCTCGTAGACTGTTCAGTCAGTAGTCTCCGCCTTGACTTGCCTGTTGTGGATCCCGCTGAACCACAACCTGCAGTCGCCTCAGTTCCATATACTTCGTTCGCTTGCCACCTTCGGCACTGATTTAAGTTGATTTTGTGTCATCCCCACCAGTGCACGACGGTCACGACATCGCGGCTCACATGGAAGGCGTCCTCCTTACACACGGGATCACAGTACCTCATAGTTTTATCTATTACGGCGAATTGTCTGCCTACCAGTGGTCAATTTTGGCTTGACGATACAAGTGCTGCCACGCGGGATGTCTCTGGCCGAGGTTTGCTCATTTGAGGATCACTCAGTAACATCTATTGCAGTAGACGACAATTCAGCCGATCCTCCTCTACCATTGCAGTCGGCAACTTGTTCCATCGCCGACTTACATAAAATATTGCGCCCGGCATGCCGCCCGAGCACGCTCGTGAGCTCTACCGCATTCTTTTCACACCACGATATTTTTTTTAGTTTAACGATCGTCCTTTGCCCAAACTACAGCGGTTAAACGTCGCATAAATACCGGCGATGCCCTTCCTATTTCGCCGCCCGTATCGAATGTCGCCGTTCCTAGTTGTTCAGTTATCTATACGATGCAGTACCAACTATCCAATCTTCGCTCTAGTCCTACTTTCATGAAGCAGGTGACACGCGATATATATCTCGCATTGATGAGAGCCGTGAGGGCCTCCACGGTGCTCGCTATTTGTCGTATATTGACCTTCGCTGCGTGTACTGGCAGATTGCCGTGGACGATCTCGACCGCGAGAAGACTGCCTTTGTAACACCTGACGGTCTTTGTCAATTCAAAGTGAAGCCGTTCGGTCTATGTAACGCTCCTGCCACTTTTCAACGCCTGATGGATTCCCCTTTTCACGATTTCGAATAGTCTACGTCCCGGTGCTACTTGGACGACGTTATTGTACTCTCCCCAAGATTAGCTATATACGCACCTCGAGCGCCTCTCAGCAGCCCTCGACGTTTTTCGTCGAACCGGTCGGCAACTCGACGCCTCAAAGTGCCAATTCGGTCATCTCCAGATTATGGTCCTTGGACACCTCGTTGACGCGAACGGAGTGCAACCAGACCCAGGCAAGATCCAAGCCGTTAACGCACTTCCCTGTTTCGAAGTGTGTCAAGGATGTGCGCAGCTTCATCAGCCTTTGCTCGTACTTCCGCCGCTTCGTGAAACATTTCTCGGTAATAGCACAACCACTCACCAAGCTTTTGAAGAAAGACGTCCCTTTCCAGTGGGGCAATAACGAGGACCCTGCGTTAACGCATCTAATTAACTTTCTCACAACTCCGCCCGTTTTGGCCCATTTCGGTCCTTCTACGCCTACCGAAGTCCGCAGTTATGCCAGCGGCAACGAAATCGGCGCAGTACTAGCACAACGCCAGCGCAGCAACGACCGTGTTGTCGCTTAGGCCGCTCCTCTCACCCTGTGAGCCCAACTTTTCCATCACTGAGCCTGAGTGTGTCTGGCCCTAGTTTGGGCGGTTGCGAAGTTCCGCCCATACTTATGTGGGCGACCCTTTTCAGTTGTCACCGACCATCACGCGATTTGCTGCTTGTGCTCCCTGAAAGATCCCACAGGAAGACTTGGTCGGTGGGCGTTACGCCTCCAAGAATAATCGTAATCTGTCATCTACAAATCTGGCTGTCTACACAAGCACGCATTGCCTGTCTCGCTACCCGGTCGGTGAGCTTGACGACACCCGACAGTAGTACCGCCAACGGCATTTTCTCTGTGTCTGCCTTCGCTAACATCGCCGATGAGCAGTACCGGGACCCATCGCTGCGAGCACTCATCAAGCGTCTGCACTCTACACCTACCGACGCCTCTGTTAGCCGATATGTCCTCCAGGGCGGCATTCTGTATCGAAGGAACTTCCTCCCTGGCGGATCGGATCTTTTTCTTGTCGTGCACAAACATCTACGACGGACTGTACGTACTCGCACGTACGACCGCGTTCGCCGGCGCTTCTATTGGCCCGGTCTCGCTCACTCTGTCCGACGCTATGTTGCTGCCTGTATCCCTGCCAGCGTCGGAAAATGAGTCAGGTGCTACCTGTCGGTCATCTCCAGCCAATCACCGTCCCTGTGGCATCCTCTAGGAACAAATGGGTTGCCGTTGCAACTAATTAATCCACCCGATACACTATCACGCGGGCTCTCCCAACCAGTTGCACCACAGACGTCGCAGACTTTCTCTTCCGTGACATTATCTTGCATCATGCATGGCACCCCGATACAGCTGCTTACTGACTGCGGTCGTAACTTCGTGTCAAAAGTTATCGCCGACATTGTGCGCTCCTGCTCCACTCAACGCTAGCTGACCACCTCATACCGTCCTCGAACGAATGGACTGACGGAGCGTTTAAACCGTACCCTCACAAATATGCTGTCGATGTACGCTTCCAAGGGCCACCACGACTGGGACATTGCCCTTCCTTACGTCACATTTGCGTATAATTCTTCTCGGCACGACACCGCCGGATTTTCTCCATTTCCCCACAAGCGAGTATGCGCGCGACGCCATCGCCCTCGCCGACCATGCACACCAGCTTGCCCGTACTCGACTGACGGCCACGCAAATCACTCCACAGCGTCTGCAGAAGGCTAGCTCGGGCTGTTGCCTGTTGGCCAAGTGCGGCGTACTTGTTTGTAAATATACTTGCATATAGCTTCTCGTCTGCGTCTTCCTACGTAATAATATTATCATCCAGCCCACGGTAGTACGAAGCTACGCAAAGGAACCTGCATATGAATTTCTCAGGAAAGAAAAGCATCGAATTTGAAGTAAAATTTGTCATGGTCCGAGGATCAAACGCGGGACCAACGCCGTACCGGTGCGGTTACTCTACCATCTGAGCTAAGCGGGAGGATCACCCGATCGCAAAGCGATGGCGAATTTCTAATACAGTCGGAAGCACAGGGACACAGAAAATGACACATTTGTTCTGTGGAAACCCGCAACGTGAAGAATGGCTCTTGAAACAAAATAAAGATTTCAAGCTGCAAAGGAAAGTCCTTTGCAATACGCCCTGGAAATACGCCCTGGAAAGGCGTTGGCCACGAGTTTGAGCCACTAACCAGGACGAACTTTTTAATGCGATTTTTTTCTTCGTGAGAAATCCGTATTGGGCTCCCAAGTAATTTCGTGCTAAAGTTTCGGTGCATGACAAGTTTTCTTTTCATACCTTTCTCCTCCTTGTGCGCTATTGCAGAATCGATTTGTCATGATATTTCAGATATCAGTGCTGTGTTGTTTCATTTAATTTAGCATCGCCCTAGTTTCAAACTTACTATGGTGTTGTAGATAGCTGCCCAGGTATCCTTGTAATGCCGCTGCCAATAAACATCCCAATACTGAGTTGCAACATTGCCTTGTTTGTGCAGACCGAGTGGACGCGGCGTTAGAGGAACGGCGTTGGCCATCGGTCGCCTGCGACGACGTCATGTGCTGAACAGCTGCATGGTCACGGCTACTTCTCTGTGCCACCAGAAAGGGCGGGGGGGGGGGGGGGTATGTATTGCATGCGCTTAATTTATCTTGCGACGGTCATTTCTCACACTGTTCTCGACCGTGCGAGACTATTCTTACGTGCAGAAAGTGTATTTACTAACGTTATGGAACATAATTCCCTGAACTGGTACATTCAATTGCCTTCGGAAACATCGGCGCGCAGTTTAGCATTTTGTGAATTTGGTATCTCCAAACAATTTTTACGAACGTGGAAAATGTTTTTACTTACGAGGTGTGCGAATTAGGAAATGTGGTATGTGTTTCCAAAGACGTGAGTACCAAAAAATGTCACAGTTTCGCCCTAAGGGCGAAGCAATGAATGCGATAGCAACACAGCAATGTCATACGAAGTAAGGTGAGCGGCATTGGTAGCAATATGAATTGTAGTAAACATGAGCTGATTAAGTAAGCAGGTGTTCTGCGGCGTAAGTAGACCGACATGAAGACAGACTCGATGACCACGAGAAGGCGCGTGTGAAACGGTGGTGTTGATGAGAAGCGCTTCCCGCGGGCAACGCGTGCGAAGGGACACACCTGTAGCTCTGCACTGCCGATCCGGGCAGCATTGCATGTGTAGCATGCGTTGGAAAATGTGGCCCGACTATTACTAACTGAATGAACAAGCGTGGTGTGAGCGCGCACAAACAAACGTGAATAGATCACACTGAATGACTGCAGACAACGACTGCAGACAACGACTGCTGCCAGACAAACGCTGGCAGCAAGCGCATATATACGCCGCAGCGGCTAAGGTACGTGCGGTCTATCGCTTCAACGGAAACTGAGCGGCGAATGCACGGCGCATAAAGGTCAGAGCCGTGGGGAGATAAGAGACCGTGCGGACGAGCGACGAGCGCGGTTGTTGGCAGCGTAGAAGTGCCCCCCCCCCCCCCCCCCCCGCGCTCCCTCCGGCGCTGGCTTCCCGCTGCCTTGCTTGCGCGTGGGAGATTGAGTGCGTTCGCTCTCCGTGATAGCGCGCGTCCCCGCATGCTTCCGCTCGGGCATACGACGCGCGGCGAAGATTTTATCTATAGGGAACCTCACGGCGACGACGACGGCGACGGCGACGGCAGAAATCCGGTTGAAGTGTCCATATAATTGCTATCGCAATAAAAAGAAAAAAGAACTGTAGCAAAAAAAAAATCACTGACTTCCGAAAGATGCGAAGCCGGACGTCCTTACAGAGCTTTGTGCTCCATTGTCGCACGGATTTGCGTCGATAGCGTAATTTGTGTCCACTGCGAGACGGACGCCTCTTCCATAGATCTCCAGGTACCCCCGTGCTTGCGTCACGTGACTACATCATTAGACTGCAAATTAATAGATTCTCTACAATACTATAACGCATTTTCGTAGCACAGTGATTACCAGCGTGAACAAAGCCAGTATAGTAATGCAGTTTCCTAAATAATTTCTATCTCGTGGCAACACGGTCGCACGATCAGGTGTTTGCATTCACTGCCACAAGCAGCTGTTTGTGGGCTTTCTCGATCTCCACGCCGGGTGCATACATGCTGTCGCTGCAGAAAGCACCATCATAAAATGTGGTACATGAATATTGCGTGTTTGTTTTTCACGATGCGCACGGTTCCCCGACGAACGCCGACCTGCTAACGCTGCAGTTGTCTTTATAAGTATAGCACTGTAAATAGTGTTCAGTATTAA